>NC_140511.1:7146199-7348333 GCF_964339955.1 Pipistrellus hanaki
GTTGGGGAGCTCTTCCTAACACCCTGTGTGCCTCCAGCTCTCCTCCTCGGCGCCCAGCCGCCTCCCTGAGCAGTGGCAGTCAGAAATCTGTCTCCTCATCTAACTTTCAAGAGCCCGCGAGGCCCAAATTGCAAGTGTCTCCTGGTCTTCACTGCTGGCACTGCGAGCTTCCCTGCTGTCCGAGGGCGGTGGCCCTCGCCCAGCCCTCACTCCGCCGTCAGATGAATACGTTCGGGTCTGAAGGGCATTGGGGAAACCGGGAAGACAGGCCCATGCGGAAATTAGACGCTCTCTCATGCCAGCACAACAATAACTCAAAGCTGTGGACTCAAGGGGCCGCGTGCGGACCTGACAGCTCAGGGCGGCCTGCCTGGCGGTCTTGCAGACTCAGACCTAAAGTCACCACAAGGGTGGTCTGAAATTAAACTGTAACTGAACCCGATGATGGTGGGCAGTCACCTCCTAGGCCGGTATCTGCACTGACAAGGTCAACCTTTACCTCAGCTGAGCCCTCCTGTCCTTCGGCATCAGTGATAACACACCCTTGAAGTGTCTGGTAGCTTGTAACTTCCCTTTTCCCGGAGCCCCTGGGGCACAGCCTGAGGTTCTGGGCGCCAGGACAGAGACCACAAAGTCCTTCATTACCGTGTTAATTGTCCCTGCACCCACCTGAGGACGTGTCCATCATTTTACTTTTTACCCAATCCCAGGGTTTCCCGCTTTGCTTTCTCCCGCCTCTCCAGTCTGTCACCAGTGGATTTCATGTCCCCACCCGTGCCCCTCCTCTGATGGCAACGAATGAACACAGGTGGACCCGCCATTCTCAATCCATTGAGGTTCTGCTAGCCGGCTCATGTCCACAGTTTGGCTCAAATAAACTCACAAAATTCTTTACAGGTTTCAATGATTGGCTTTTTAGTGTTTTGTGGTGGTTGTTGTTTCCATTAACATTACTTGGCATAGTTGTGCAGGATTCCAAAGAAGCTCACCGGGATCATCCCTTGGACTTGGACTTGGACTGGAGCTAGGATCCAGAAAAGGGCCATGGCCTGCTGGTTCTCTGCCCATTGGGTGAGCGTGGGTGAGTTGCCTCTTGGATCCAGGACCCTCCCTTGCTTTGGGAGAGGGTCTGACTTTGTTTGAACTGTGTTTTAAAATCCTCGAGGTGGAACCAGGGTTGGCAGAACCAGGTTAAGGGTTGGCAGAACCCAGACTAAGGCGGGGCTGGAGAAAAAAAATGGATGGCTGGTTTTGATTTTGGCTTTTCAATTGGAATTGCTGAGAGTCTGAGCAAAAATAATCTTCCCCGAATAGATGAGCTAAAGTTTGCTCAGACTACAGATATCAAAAAATAAAATTAACGGGAAATTGGGCCTCCAAGGCCAGAAGCTCCCAAGACCCCAGCCCTCATTTAATATTCATTATAAGAAGACTTTACTTGCAAGTACTTTATAGAAATGAGAATATTTAACTAGAAAATATTAACTGAGGAATGGCCAAGAAAAATGCAGTTTGTTTGGGGTATCAGGAATTAGAAAATGCCAGCTCTAAAATTAAACTGAATGAGTATATGGGAAGCATATATTGATTTGGAAACTAGAAGTTTCTAAGGAAAAGCATAGAAAAAAAATTTCTTTAAATAAAATGGAAATTAATAAAAAATTTTAGAGACTGTCTCAGAACTATCCTGAAATTAGTGAATGTCTACACCCTGTATTTCCCTGTAGGAAGCAGGCCTCTGATTTAGAAGCAGCAAGAAAAGACCCCAACCCATTTTTTAATAGTCCATTGGGAATATACTGAAATTCTAGAGAGGGCAGTTCCAGAAGTGGGGACAAACGACACTGCTTTGGAAACTTTAATGCTGGACATTCTCTGATGTAATCTTTTAGTGTGTTCTGCGTGCTTGCATAAGAGTGTGGATGTTTTTGTGTCTCTTTGTTGTTGTTTAGTTAATTAAAGAAGCAAGTCCCACTCTGGGGAAGCCTAGTTGTGTGTGGTGGGGTTGGAGGTGTGAGAGAGGTTGCAAGAACGTCCCAGCAGCTGCTGAGAATTCCTAATCTTAGGGCTCTTCTTGCTCTCCCTCTCTGGGTTCAGCCTCTAGAAACAGCTATGAGACTTCTGTCTGTTTGTCTGCCATATAACTGTGGCTGTCGATCTGTGTTAGGGATTTCGGTGTGCTCTATCCTTCTTTATTGTGAGAATAAACAAATCATCTTTTCTGTCAAAGAGCAGTTTAGACAGCCTCCATTTGGACTGTGTGACTTGGCAGCTGCCATATTGGCTCCCCTGGAGGCTGCCATCTTGAAACAGCAAAGGCCAACCCCTCCCTTTGAATTAGCCCATCAGGAAAGACCGTGCGCCTGAGCTCCAATCAAGAGCAAGGGACAGGTCACGTGCATTGCTAAGGCACTCTGCTTTAGAAAGGAACTTGCAAAGATTCAGAGCCAAGTTCAAACAGGAAACTTTAGGGGGTAGCCTTTATCCAGTCAGGGACACTGGTGTCTGTCAGTGACACTCTGGGTATTTGCGTTTCACAGATTGGGAGTTTATGAATTATCTTCAATGCTCAAAACACTGCTTTCAATAAGCCATGTGCCTCATTTTAAAACCTTACATATTATTCTTTATATTTGAAATTATAATTGAATCTAAAGGTATACAAATTTTGTATTATTCTCTATGTCATTTTACAGGGATACTTACCAAGAAGTTGTTGTTTTGGAATATTATATTTTATAGAAAAGCAAAGTTGTGTGTGTGTGTGTGTGTGTGTGTGTGTGTCTGTGTGTGTGTGTTTTATCAAATCTATAACCATGCCACTTTTAAATTTTTGTCATTGTGAACAGCTTTATTCTGGTGCATTTGTAGGTATATATGTCTAGAAAAATCCACGAAAAGGGCTCAGACTTATTCTAAATTGCAGGCTTCTAAGCAGGTCATATTTTTGAACTGGATCAAGATCTATAGAATTTCAAGGAATAACTGAATTCAAAAACTACTGGCAAATAATCAGGATATACAAAAATAACTATGGGACTAAATGAATTGAGGATAATTATTCTTATGACTCTTTTAAAATATTGTTGACTTTTAAATCTTTTGTTTCCAAATATAAGAAAAACTAAAGAACAGACATTCTGTATTGTAGGAACTAACAAATTGTTAACAGATTCATTTCACAGTGTGCTCCCAGGAGATAAAGATTTCAAAGATTACGGCCTACAACAAGGAGATTTGGTGTGTTGGAAAAAGCATCAAATGAAAGACATTCTCCAACCTCATTGGAGGGGACCTTACCAGGTATTACTAACTAATCAACGTGCAACTGAGCTTAAAGGAGTTAGCTCATGGATTCACATTTCTCATTTAAAAAAGGCACCTGTCTGTGAATGGACGTCTACTCCCATCTCTGACACCATCTCTGACACCATCTCCATCCCATCTCTGACACCATCTCCATCCCATCTCTGACACCATCTCCATCCCATCTCTGACACCATCTCCATCCCATCTCTGACACCATCTCCATCCCATCTCTGACACCATCTCCATCAAAGACTTTTCAAGGACAAGAAACAGCTGAGAATTTTCGAGGACCAGAAGTCGCCGACCCCGGAGGTAGACAGCTATCCCAAGACGAGGTCAACAGGCCTATAGGCTCCCAAACTGATACTGCTTGAACCCCGTTTTTATATCATCTGATTGCTATTGATTGAATGTACATAAAATTATTTTCATGTTATTATTATCCTCCTTAGGATTTCCTGATGGAAAAAAATCTGCCTCCCCGGACCTCCTCCCTTATTAGATATGAAAAATTTAACTTGGATTTCTGCTAATCTTTCCCACCTATTACACAAAGATGTTCTGATTATCAGGTATGATCGTGAAATTAATGCTTTGTTAGCCACACATTGGTCATCTCCTACTGTCTCCTACTTCTAATATAAGCTTTGTTGTTGTTTTCTGGCTATATCTACTGTAAAGGACCCACCTTAGGCAAATACCTCTGATAATACCTCCCTGATAATTCCACTGGTAGAATTGTATATGGATCTAACCTGGATGAATATTGTATGACTATAGAGATGGATGATGAAAAGCTAAGAAAAACACCTGGATATGATGGCCAAAGGCTTGCAGCAGCCTGCCCTATCTGCCATAGCTTATCTTGTCCTCAGACTCACCAGCCAGGCTCTTATGGCTGGATGGCTGTGAAACAAGTAAGAAATCAATAGATCCCATTTCAGAAACTAATGGGATCACTTGGTAGAGATGTCTATAACTACCCCACTGTCATTGTGTCCTGGATGCTTGAGGAGCCCTATGGCTCAAATTCCAGCTCATTTGGGGGTCACCTTCACCCATTTATAGCATGGGAAACTCAACATTTTGGGGTCCACTCAATCTACCCTAACTGCTCCCAAGCCACAGCTATCCAATGGTAACAACATTCCTGGTGGATCCAACAACATTGGCCCCCTAAAAGAAGAAAAGGGGGATACTTGGAGGAGTAGGGGCTGGCCTTGGTATCCTGGGACAAGCTGAACTTGCAGCTAATAAAGAACGTCATTCATTAGAAAAAGATTCTTTATCTCAAATAGGTCATATAGAGGGAATGCTGTTTCAGGGAGAAGGAAAAGGGGTGGGAAGCAGCATGGAAAGACAATAAAGCCTTAGTTTCATGGATAGGACAGACTATAAAAACTCATGCCCAAACCCAACAATGGGAACGTGCCTGTGCCCTAACTCAATTGGGCCTGTTGTCTATGCTAATGCAAGGAATCTGAAGTGGCTATGAATCAATGGCCAACTATAATGGCTGCAGGAGCCCAGGCCAGAGACTTATGGGACTCATATGGTTTCCCAGGAATTTGGAAAATTTTGGATGAGAAATGCAATCTACGACATTATGTTTTAAAAGCCCAGGTGCCTCGGTTAAATCCTAGGCTTAAGTTCCCAGTAGTTCAACTGGCTGGCATAGGGACCATCCTCAATAATACTAGAAAACTTCCAATGGGAAGTAGATGGGCCATATTTAAAAATAATAAACAATGTGAACCCATCTCTCTGTCTGTTTGTGAAAATTAGAAAGGTGAATGGTTATGCACCCAATCCATATGAAATACTGAATTCACCCAGTCCTGACCTATTGTATCTTCCCAAACAAATAACAATATATGGAATATGGGAAAGGAGCGTTTTTGCTGGGAAGGGTTAAAAGACTCTTCTGTTACACTAAGCAATGTTTACTGTAACATTACCAAGTTTATATTAAATAATACTAGAACATGGTGCAGTACTGAAATTATAGGCAGAATGACTTTGTCTGATGTTCATAAAATCTGTGATAATATTGATTTTAAAAAAACAATGTATTGGGAAATTGAACTACTCCACATGAAGTCATTTCTATGGAAACTAACTGGCTAGAAGAAAATGAGAGCTTCTAGATAATGAAATAGTAGAGAGTCTTAATTCATCTGGCCAAACAATCATATGGTACAACTGACAGTGGATGAAGGAGGAAAACATATAATTAGCTTAATAAAAAATTATAATACATCTAATGGGCTAGGATGCTTGTTCTTCTCGGACTTTTCCTTGTCTAGTATTAGACATTTTCTGTTCCTAATCAATGCTATTGGTTGATTTTGTTACTTTTGTTGCTAATATGTAAATGTTATACTAGATGCAGAAAAACAAAACTTTGACAAACAGCAAAAAGATTTGGATCATGATGGCTCAAAATTAAAAATTATCTGAATGGTTTTTAACAAGGACTTATAGGACTTGACTGCCTCTCACTTACCTGCCCTTTTTTGATTAATAATAATTTGACCTTAACTGCCATCTAAGGTTATGATCTTGCCCCATCCCCAGTGGTCCACCTGTTCAGCAAGACATGCTGACACTGAGACATCCTAGGAATGAGCCTTCCTAGCATTGTGAGACTCCGTTATCCAACCAAAATGTTGGTCATCAATGCATCCTTTGGATTGATTTATGACCAAAATGGGATGTGTGGATGAAAGGGGTCACATGGTGACCTGACAAGCTCAGGGGAGGCCTGCATGGAAGTCTTGCAAACTCATAGACTTAAAGTCACCACAACGAGGGGTCTGAAATTAAAAATTTAACTACAAGCAGGTTATGGTGGGTAGTCATGTCCTAGGCTGGAATTTTCCCTGACAAAGATCAACTTAGATCTTTACTGAGCCCATTTGTCTTTTTGCCTCTAAGACAATGTATCTGTGAGATGTTATCATTTTTACCCCGGACCCCACAGGGCACAACTAATGGCACAGGGACATTCCCTCATTATTATTGTTATCAAGTTAATTATCAACTGTTAATTATGTTAAAGTATCCTGTATCCATCTCTGTGAAAGAAGCACATGCCCATCATTTCACTTTTTATCCAATTCCAGAGGTTTTCCACTTTGCTTTCTTCCACTTCCCTAGTCTATCACCAATGGGTTTCATGTAACCCACCTGTGTCCCTCCTTTGATTGCAATGTATAAATACAGATGTAACCTACCATTCTCCAGAGCATTACCTCAATTCATTGAGGTTCTGCTTCCCGGCACATGTCGACAGTTTGACTCAAATAAACTCACAAAAATTCTTCAAGGTCTGAATACTTTTTACTTTTTAAAAAAAATTAAATTATTATCTGTGTACATATACCATTGCCGCCCCTCCAATACATGCCCTCCCTCCCCAGAATTTTGTGTCCATTGGTTGTACTGATATGCATGTATACAAGTCCTTCGGTTGATCTCTTATCTCCCACAGATCTCCCTACCCTCCCTGCTGTAATTTGACAGTCTGTTTGTTGCTTTACTGTCTCTATATCTATCTTTTGGTCCATCAGTTTATAGTGTTCTTTATTATCTATAAATGAGTGAGGTCATGTGGTGTTTCTCTTTCATTGACTGGCTTATTTCACTCAGCATGATGTTCTCCAAATCCATCCAGGTTGCTGCAAATGATGAGAATTCCTTCTTTTTTATGGCAGCATAATATTCCATTGCATAGATGTACCATTGTTTTTTGATCCAATCATCTGCTGATGGGCACCTAAGCTGTTTCCAAATCCTAGCTATTGTAGATTGTGCTGCTATGAACATAGGGGTGCATATATCCTTTCTGATTGGTGTTTCTAGTTTCTTGGGGTATATTCCTAGGAGTGGGATTACTGGGTCAAATGGGAATTCCATTTTCAGTTTTTTGAGAAAGCTCCATACTGTTCTCCACAGTGGTTGCACCAGTCTGCATTCCCACCAGCAGTGCATGAGGGTTCCTTTTTCTCTGCAACCTCGCCAACACTTGTCGTTTGTTGATTTGTTGATGTTGGCCATTCTGACAGGTGTGAGATGGTACCACATTGTTGTTTTGATTTGCATCTCTCGGATAATTAGTGACTTTGAGCATGTTTTCAAGTGCCTTTTGGCCTTCCTTCTGTCTTCATTTGAAAACATTCTATTTAGGTCCATTGCCCATTTTTTAATTGGATCATTCATTTTCCTTTTATTTAGTTGGATAAGCTGTCTGTAGATGATGGAGATTAAACCTTTATCAGTGGTAACATTTGCAAATATGTTCTCCCATACAGTAGGCTTTCTTGTTGTTTTGTTGATGGTTTCTTTTTCTGTGAAAAAGCTTTTTATTTTGATGTAGTCCCATTTGTTTATTTTCTCTTTAGCTTTCATTGCCCTAGGGGCAGTATTAGTGAAAAAATTCTTTTGGCATATGTCAGAGATTTTGCTACCTGTGGATGCCTCTAGTGTTTTTATGATTTTCTGTCTTATGTTTAAGTCCTGTATCCATTTTGAGTTTATTTTTGTGTATGGTGTAAGTTGGTGATCTAGTTTCATTTTTTTTGCAAGTGACTGTCCAATTTTCCCAACACCATTTATTAAAGAGACTGTCTTGACTCCATTGTATGTTCATACCTCCTTTGTCAAATATTAATTGAGGATAAAGGTTTGGGTCAATATCTGGATTTTCTATTCTATTCCATTGATCTACTGTATATGTCTGTTCTTGTGCCAATACCAGGCTGTTTTGAGAACAGTGACATTGTAATACAGCTTGAAATCTGGTATTGAGATCCCTCCTACTTTATTCTTCTTTCTCAGGACTGCTGTGGCTATTCGGGGTCTTTTTTTGTTCCAGATGAATTTTTGGAGAGTTATTTCTAGGTCTGTGAAGTATGCCGTTGGTATTTTAATGGGGAGTGCATTGAACCTATAGATTGCTTTAGGAAGTATGGACATTTTGATGATGTTGATTCTACCAATCCATGAACATGGTATGTTCTTCCATCTGTTTACATCTTCCTCTATCTCTTTTTTCAGTGTCGTGTAGTTTTCCACATATAGGTATTTTATATCCTTAGTTAAGTTTATTCCTAGGTATCTTAATTTTTTTGTGCGATGGTAAATGGAATTGCTTTTTTAGTCTCTGTTTCTGTAGTTTCACTGTTGGTGTATAGAAATACCATAGATTTCTTGGCGTTAATTTTGTGTCCTGCTATGTTGTCAAATTCATTTATTAAGTCAATTAATTTTTTGATGAAGTCTTTTGGGTTTTTTATGTACAATATCATGTCATCTGCAAATAAGGATAACTTTACTTCTTCTTTTCCAATTTGGATGCCTTTTATTTCTACTTCTTGTCTAATTGCAATGGCTAGTACTTCCAGTACTATGTCAAAGAGGAGTGGTGAGAGTGGGCATCCCTGTCTTGTTCCTGTTCTTAGAGGGAATGGTTTTAGTTTTCGTCCATTGAGTATGATGTTTGCTGTGGGTTTATCATATATAGCTTATATTATGTTGAGGTATGATCCTTCTATTCCCACCTTGTTGACGGTTTTTTATCAGGAAAGGGTGTTGGATTTTATCAAAAGCTCTTTTTGCATTGATTGATATATGATTTTTATCTCTCAATTTGTTTATGTGATGTGTCACGTTTATTGATTTGCGGATATTGTACCATCCTTGCATTCCTGGAATAAATCCTACTTGGTCATGGTGTATGGTCTTTGTGATGTTATGCTGAAGCTGATTTGCTAGAATTTTGTTGAGGATTTTGGCATCTATGTTCATGAGGGATATTGGCCTGTAATTCTCTTTCATTGAGTTGTCTTTATTTGGTTTTGGTATTAGGGTGATGCTGGCTTCATAGAAGGAGTTTGGAAGTGTTCCTTCCTCTTGAATTTTTTGGAATAGTCTGAGGAGGATAGGTTTTAGTTCTTCCTTGAATGTTTGGTAAAACTCTCCTGTGAAGCCATCTGGCCTTGGGCTTTTGTTTGCTGGAAGCTTTTTGATGACTATTTAAATTTCTTCTAAAGTCACTAGTCTATTGAGATTTTTAGATTCTTCTCTGGTTGAGTTTTGGAAGGTTATATTTTTCTAGGAATATGTTCATCTCCTCCAGGTTGTCCAGTTTGTTGGAATAGAGTTGTTTGTAGTATTTTGTAACAATTCTTTGTATTTTGGTGGGTTCTGTTGTTATTTCACCTCTTTCATTTCTGATTTTGTTTATTTGGGTCCTCTCTCTTTGTTTCTTGATTGGCCTGGCTAAAGGTTCATCAATCTTGTTTAGCCTTTCAAAAACCAGCTCTTGGTTTTGTTGATCTTATGTATTGTTTCTTTGGTCTTTGTCATTTATCTCCACTCTGATTTTTGTTATTTCCTTCCTTCTGCTTACACTGGGCTTTTCTTGTTGCTATTTTTCTAACTCTTTGAGTTGTAGAGTTAGATAATTTGTTACCATTTTTTCTAGGTTTTTTTTTTTTTTTTTTTTTTTTTTTTTTTTTTTTTTTGCAATAGGCTTGTAGGGATATGAACTTCCCTCTCAAAACTGCTTTTGCTGTGTCCCATAGATTTTGGATTGTTGTGTTTTCATTGTCATTTGTTTCCAGGATGTTTTTAATTTCTTCCTTGATTTCTCTGGTAACACAGTCCTTGTTCAATAGCATGCTATTTAGTCTCCATGTGTTTGATTTCTTTGGATTACTTTTATTGTAGTTGATTTCCTATTTTATGCCACTATGATTTGAGAAGATGCTTGATATGATTTATATCTTCTTGAATTTGAAGAGACTTTGCCTATGTCCCAACATGTGGTCTATCTTTGAAAATGATCCTTGTGCACTTGAGAAGAATGTATATTCTGTGGCTTTGGGGTGAAATTTTCTGAAGATGTTGACTAATTCCATCTGGTCTAGTGCGTCATTTAGGATTGAAGTTCCTTTGCTGATTTTTTGTTTAGATGATTTGTCCAAAGGTGACAGTGGGGTATTAAAATATCCTACTATGATTGTATTGCTATTAATCTCTCCTTTAATGTCCTCCAGCAGTTTTTTTTTTAAATGTATTTGGGTGCTCCTTTATTGGGTGCATATATGTTTACCAAGGTTATTTCTTCTTGTTGGATTGCTCCCTTTAGTATTATGAAATGGCCTTCATTATCTCTTGTTATGTCCTTCACTTTGAGATCTAATTTGTTAGATATAAGTATTGCTACCCCAGCTTTTTTTTTTTTTCATTTCCATTCGCCTGGAAAACCTTTTTTCCATCCCTTCACCCTCAGTCTGTGTGCGTCTTTTTTTCTGAAATGGGTTTCTTGTAGTCAGCAGATATATAGGTCTTGTTTTCTTATTCAATCTGTTACCCTATGTCTTTTGATTGGAGCATTTAATCCATTTACATTTAAAGTTATTATTGATAGGTACTTATTTGATGCCATTTTTATTCTATACCCTTGTGTTCCTTCTTCGCTTCCTAGTATTTCTTTATTTTTACAGTAGACCCTTTAGCATCTCTTGCATTGCTGGTTAGATGGAGATAAATTCCTTTAGTCTTTTTTTGTCTGTGAAGCTCCTGATTTCACCTTAAATTTTGATTGATAGCCTTGCTGGGTACAGTATTCTTGGTTTCAGACCCTTCCTTTGCATGACTTTGTATATTTCATTTCATTCCCTTCTGGCCTGATGAGTTTCTGTTGAGAAATCAGTTGCTAGTCTGATGGGAGTTCCTTTATATGTCACTTTCTGTCTCTATCTGGCTGCTTTTAAGATTCTTACTTTGTCGTTGGTGTTAGCCAATTTAATTATAATGTACCTTGGCGTCGATCTTTTGGGATTCATTTTGCTTGGGACTCTGCGAGCACCTTGGATTTGTGTGGGTTTTTTCTTGTCTATTTCAGGAAAGTTTTCTGACATTATTTCTTGAAATACGTTTTCCATGTCTTCCTCAGTTTCCTTTCCTTCTGGAACCCCTATTACTCGAATATTGTTTTGTTTTGTATTGTCCCAAAGCTCCCGTAGGCTCTCCTCCTGCTTTTTAATTTTTTTTTTTTTTTAAGAAGCTGCTCTAATTGGATATCTTTTTCCATCTTGTCTTCTAGCTCACTGATGTGGTCCTCTGCTTCTTCTAGTCTACTCTTGATGCTTTCTATTGAGTTCTTCATAGTAGTGATGTCATTTTTCATTTCTTCTTGGTTCATCTTCATTTCCTCTTGGTTCTTCTTCAATTCCTCTTGGTCCTTCTTCATTTCTTCTTGGTTCTTACTCATATTGTCAAATTTCTCTTCCATTCTTTTTAGCTATCTTATGATCATTACTCTGAATTCTTGCTCTGCTAGGTTGCTTGACTCTAACTCATTTACTTCCTTTTCTGGTGATGCCTGCTTTTCTTTCATGTGCAGGCTATTTCTTTGTCTTCCCATGGTCTCTCTTTTCAGGATGTCTGATTATGTAGTTCTCTTTCTCTTTTCCATAGGTGATTGAAGAACTCCCTTGAATCCACATGTTTGCGCCGATTGAGGTGTCACAGCTGCTTGGTGGTCTCCTCTGTTGTGGGTTTTTCAGGCTTCAGATAAGATCCTCTATTCTTTGTAAGATGGTGTAGTTTTCCCTCTGAGCCCATAGCTCCGGGACAGGTCTCCACCGCAGTGCTGGCTGCTTGGTCAGGAAATCCTGTCCAGCAGCCCCTTACCTTCTTTTAGAGTTCTGCTACCCCTTATATTGCCAACTAATACTCCCTGAGCGACTCTCAGATGCTCCTTCTATCTCCTCTGGGACTAAGCTCAGAACAGGTCCACCTGTTCGGCCACCATTTTGTCTCCTCTCTCTGCCAAGCCTCTCTTTCTCTCTCCCAGAGGTCAGCAGTTCAGTCTCTGAATGCTTTTTACAATGACAGCAGTACACTCTCTGACATGGCTCTGTGGATGTGTCTTCTTGAGCAAAGACAACAAAAGCAAAGATAAACCAATGGGAACACATCAAACTGAAAAACTTCTGCACCTCAGAGTAAAGTATAGTGAAATCAAAACCAAGAAGCAACCTATTGCATAGGGGAAAATATTTGCAAATGACATATTCAACAAGAGGTAATATCCAAAATATATAAGAAGAACACATAAAGCTCAACACCCAAGACCAAACAATCCGACTAAAAAACAGTCAGAGGCCCTGAACAGACATTTCTCCAAAGAGGTCCTACACGTGGCCCACAGACATAGGAAAAGATGCTCAGGGCACAATCATCAGAGAGATGAGATTAAAGCCACAGTGAGCTGTCACCTCACACCTTTCAGAACGCTTTCATCAATAAACGCGCAAACAAGTGCGGTGAGGATGCGGAGAATTATAAATTATAAGTTGGTGGATTATAAATTGGTGCAGCACTATGGCAAGCAGTGTGGAGATTGCTCTAAGAACTAAAAGCAGAACTACTCATGACCAGATTTCCAACTCCAGGTATTTCTCTGAGGAAATCCAAAATAGCAGTTTGAGAAGATGAACGCGCCCCGTGCTCACTGAAACATTCTAAGTGCCCATCAGTAGGTGATTGAGTGAAGGGTCCCCAGAGGTCACAATGCATGATAGACACAGTCAGCAGTGCTGATGGCCAGAGGGGATGGCATGGCTGGTGGAAGTGGTGAAAGAGGAAGTGCAGACATCTGTAATTTGTCAACAAGAACAATAGTTTTTTAAAATGATGTGAGAAGACTGCACACACAACCCACAAAGGGGTTCACCAAGAGTGTCCATCTCAGGTAACTGAGGGGGCTGAACTAGGCCCTGCTAGGACAGCTAGCACACAAAGCTACTCCATCAACTAAGGGAAGCAGCTAAAATGAAGAGAGAAAGAGGTAGGCCAAAAATGAAGGAAATGGAGGAATCCAAAAGACTGGATATAAGTTCAAAACCACGGTTATAAGGTTTTTAAAGAATTTCCTAGAAAAGGCCGATAGACAGGGCAGGAGATCTGGTGGTGGTGGAGGCAGTAGTGAGGCTGGAAGTGGCTCTAGCTGTGGGACAGGCAGTGGCTGCAGTGGCTTGATGTATAAGTGGAAGATTGGTGATAAGCCTGTAAAAATTGGCAAATGGGATGGATCAGCTGTGAAAAATTCTTTGGATGATTCTGCCAAAAAAGTACTTCTGGAAAAGTACAAGTATGTGGAGAATTTTGGTCTAATTGACAGTTGCCTCACCATCTGTACCATCTCCTGTTTCTTTGCCATCGTGGCTTTGATTTGGGATTATATACACCCTTTTCCAGAGTCCAAACCTATTTTGGCGTTGTGTGTCATATCCTATTTTGTGATGATGGGGATCCTGACCATTTATACCTCATATGAGGAGAAGAGCCCACAGGAAAGATCCTACAGGAATGGATCTTGATGATAATTTGGCAACTATCCTTTAGTCTCAAAAGGTGTGATGACAAATACATTCTGAAGCTGCCCTTTATCATGGGAGAACAAAGCAGCAATGGGAAGCTGAGTTCACCAGGTCCATTGCTAAGTTGTTGTTTTTTTACCACAGTGGGACACTGGTCATGGATGCATATGAGCCTGAAATATCAAGACTTCATAACAGTCTTGCCACAGAAAGAAAAATAAAATAGCCAATTCTAAAAACAGCTATCTTTTTGTAAGATCATGCAAAATTATGGGGTGAGAAGGAAAGAAGCAATGTAAAAAAGGTTAAATGTTACTGTTTTGTCCTGAAATTTAGTCCATTCTGGATAAATAGGATTTTCTATCTGAAATATGAGAAATTATAGCTCTGATATCTAGCTGTAGCTTTCTTGGTCTGCTGATTACACTGTTTTCATTTGCTTTTCTGGAGAAGAATTTTTACTAAAAACTGAACAGACTTTCTCCATATCTAGCAGAATAGTATAGCTTTGTGCCATGCAGTGTATTAAGACTCAGTTTTTAAGATTGTCAATCTGTTGTTAATTCCTGTTTCAATAGTTGTTTTAATTGTATCCTTAATTCAGGATACAATTACTTCTACGCATCTTCACACACCATTTTTTTGTGCTGTGTATATATCATTTTTTTTGTGCTGTGTATATATCTGACTAGGCAAATTGGGGGGGAAAAATAGCTTTTTAATTTGTTTAAAATAGACCCTCTGCCTATTACATTTTGTGTGCTCTTAACCGATTAAAGAAGCTAATGACATTTTTAGTTTTATATTGTCTACGCTTTTCACTTATATATCCCTATTGATTTGCTTTATTAATTGCCATTTTCTAAAAATTTTTTTCAATAAAGAGAAAGAAGATATGGAAAAAAAATAAAAGGCTGATAAATTTAATGAGACCCTTGAAGATATGAAAAAGGACCAACTAGAAATTAGGCATACATTGAGTGAAATTAAAAATATTATACAAAGATTATAGGATCACAAGAATCAAGTCAAAGATTTGGAATACAAAGAAGCAAAAAACACCCAACCGGAAAATCAAAAAGGAAAAAGAATCCAAAAAGTTGAAGATAGTGTAAGAAGACTCTGGGACAACTTCAAGCATACCAACATCAGAATTATGGGGGTGCCAGAAGAAAAGAGAGCAAGACATTGAAAACCTATTTGAAGAAATAGTGACACAAAACTTCCCCCACCTGATGAAAGAAATAGACTTACAAGTCCAGGAAGCACACAGAACTCCAAACAAAAGGAATCCAAAGGCACATCATAATTAAAATGCCAAGAGCAAAAGACAAAGAAAAATATTAAAAGCAGCAAGAGAAAAACAGTTAGTTACCTACAAGGGAGCACCCATACCACTGTCAACTGATTTCTCAACAGAAACTACGCAGGCCAGATGGGAATGGCAAGAAATATTCAAAGTGATGAATAGCAAGAACCTACAACCAAGATTATTCTACCCAGCAAAGCTATCATTCAGAATTGAAGGGCAGATAAAGAGCTTCACAGATAAGAAAAAGCTAAATGAGTTCATCACCACCAAACCAGTATTATATAAAATGCTGAAAGGTATTCTTTAAGAAGAGGAAAAAGAAGAAAGTTGTACAGATAAAAATTATGAACAGCAAACACGTATCTACCGTGTTTCCCCGAAAATAAAACATCCTCTGAAAATAAGACCTACTTACAGGTTTCCTTCTGAGTAAAATATAAGGCATCCCCCCCAAAATAAGGCCCCCCCTAGGCACTGTCTCAGAATGAAAATTAATTTACCATAAACTGGTCGCTAGGGCCACCCCGACTGGCGTCTAGCAACCAGTGACGTTACGTGGAGTCCTGACGTCACTGCCGTGTGGAGGCAGAGCGAAGGTCAGAGTGAGGGTGAGCGCGGGGCAGGAGAGAGGAGGAGACTTTCACAGATGCGTGTAGGAAAAACAGGAGGATTAGAGTGGATGGGACGCGGTGAAGGTGGTGAGTGCTGGTCTGTCTCTGGTGACACTATCTGATGCTCGAGGCCGCCCTCATGATGACTGAAGGTTCTCAGTCAGTGGCAGACCCTGCTCCAGCCCAGATCCAGGCCCCAGCAAGTCCAGTGACAGTCCCCAGGCAGGCCCCAGGGGGTAAATGTCTGATAAAGGGGTAGGGGGGATGTCTGGTAATCCCCCCTCTGATTCTCCTGTGCCATTTTGATTTCCCCCTCTGATCCTCCCTGTGTCATTTTAAGTGATCCCCCTTCCCCCACCTTGATACCCCAATTCCTTTTTTTTTTTTACCCCTAGAAATGAGCAAAAAAAGAAAAGCCGTGAAGTACAAGAAAGGAATCGTGGAAGACTCTTGGGGCCAAAATCTTACTGCTTTCTGCAAAGAGAAGATGTTGAGTATTCGATTGGTCCGAAAATGGCGAGCAGAGTGTGGTAACCTCATTGAACAAGTAGACAAGGGAAATGCTAAAAAGCGCAAGTGTGGATCAGGTCGGCAACCATTATTTTCCGAGCTGGAAGACCTGATCTGTGAATGGGTTGTTGACAGGAGAGCAGAGGCTTTGGTTGTGAATAGGACTCAGATTCAAGAATTTGCCCTTGCAATGGCACCATAGTTTGACATAGCCCCGAAGACTTCAAAGCATCACAACACTGGCTGAAAAATATCCTTCAGCGAAGTGAACTGTCTTTAAAAAGATCTACTGGTACAACATTGTTTAGGTTGGAAGATACTCAAGTTATTAAGCAAGCATTTGCATTCAAGTCCTTTATTGATGATGCTGACTTCTCTAAATACAATCTTTCCAACATGATTGCTATGGATGAAACTGCAGTGTTTATGGGCCAATCATCTCAAACAACAATTGAACAGCGGGGTGCCTCCTTAGTGTACATTCCCTCCACTGCTTACAAAAGTGCATGTGTTTCCTGTATTTTGGCAATTCGTCTGGATGGCACTAAAATCCCACCTTTAATCATTTCATAAGGGCAAGAAGGAAAAGACTGAAAGTGTTTTGGGCATTTTTATTCTTGAAACTAAAAAAGCCTGGGCCACACAAGCAGTTATAAGGAAGTGGGTCAATTTAATGCTGCCGCTTGTTATGCAAGGAAACCAAAGAGATCTGCTAGTCTGGGATGCAGCCAGCACTCACCGCGCTCAAGACATGAAGACATTTCTTCATGAAAGAAAAATAGATCAGATAATGATTCCCACAGGAATGACAGCCTATCCCCAGACTCTTGATATTGCAATAAACAAACCATTCAAAGACAATTTGCACATAGAAATTAATGACTACATTGAAAATAGAATGGAGAGAAATCAGCATGGAAACTTTGTGAAACCTAAACTGCAAGAAGTTGTGACTTGGGTGAAGAATTCATGGGAGAAAATCACTGATAGTTGCATTGCAAATGCACTGCGAGCAGGCTACATTGACAAAAAGTACTCATTTAAAGGCAGTGCTATTGCTAAACATGAGAGATTTGGTCCACTGATTCTAAAAGAAATGGAGTCACAAGAAATTCACCAGGAAATTCAGGAATTGGATTGTTATTATGATGTTCCAGAAGATGATGACATGATCGTCATTGAATAGATGAGTACATTCTAGATACTGTAGGATTCACAGTTTGTCTGGTTTGTGTTGACAACTACCGTACTACCGTACTGTATAAAGGTAATAAATTTCCTTTTTTTTCATTTAACAATAAATGTGTACCGTATTCTTCTTCATGGAAAAATAAGACATCCCCTGAAAATAAGACCTAGCGCATCTTTGGGAGCAAAAATTAATATAAGACACTGTCTTATTTTCGGGGAAATAGGGTATCAATAAGTGAATCTAAAAACCAAGGGAATAAAAAATCTGATGAACAGCCATGACCGGTTTGACTCAGTGGATAGAACATCAGCCTGTGGACTCAAGGGTCCCAGGTTCAATTCCAGTCAAGGGCGCATATCTTGGTTGTGGGCACATCCCCAGTAGGAGGTGTGCAGGAGGCAGCTGATTGATGTTTCTCTCTCATCGATGTTTCTAACTCTCTATCCCTCTCCCTTCCTCTTTGTAAAAAATCAATAAAAATATATTTTTTTAAAATCTGATGAACAGTATTAACTGGTGAATATAATGAAAACAGGGGCATAGAAAGGGAGTAGGCTGACAATTCTCAGGGGACAAGGGGAGTGGGGATGTGGGAAGAGACTGAACAAAAAGCGTACACCTATTGATGAGGACAGTGGAAGGGGTAAGGGCAAAGGGAGGGGTAAGAACCTGGTGAAGGGGAGCTATGGGGGGGGGAAGAGGAACAATTGTAATAATCTGAACAATAAAGATTTATTAAATTATTTATTTATTTATTTTTAATTAATTAATTAATTTATTTATTTATTTTAATATATTTTATTGATTTTTTTTGCCCCCCTCCCTCCCACACATCCCCTCCCTCCCCAGAGTTATGTTATATGATTGGATCCAAAAACTATGGTACATCTACACAATGGAATACTATGCTGCCATAAAAAAGAAGGAATTCTCATCATTTGCAGCAACCTGGATGGAATTGGAGAACATCATGCTGAGTGAAATAAGCCAATCAATGAAAGAGAAACACCACATGACCTCACTCATTTGTGGATAATAAAGATTTATTAAATTTTTAAAAAGCTGTGATTCACACGCAGGGGTGGGCAAAGTAGATTTATAGTTGTGAATATGCAAAATAGACTTTTTCTTGTATTATTTATTTATTTATTTATCACTGTATTATTATTATTAAACTACGAGGTACTTTTTCCCACTGCTGTCTATACAGGTTGTTCCCAAAAATGTTCATAGCTCAGCTGGTGTTTCTCAGTGGTTGAGTTGACCCAAGAACCAGGAGGTCATGGTTCGATTCCCAGTCAGGGCACGTGCCCTGGTTTGGGGCTTGATCCCCAGCAAGGACCATGCGGGAGGCAGCCCATGATCTCCCATCATTGACGTTTCTCTCTTTCTCTCTGAAATCAATTTTAAAAACATTTTAGAAAAAAAATGTATACATACTTTGCTTTTTGTTTCGTTTTTAATATATTTTATTGATTTTTTACAAAGAGGAAGGGAGAGGGATGGAGAGTTAGAAACATCAATGAGAGAAAAACAGCAATCAGCTGCCTCTTGCACACCCCCTACTGGGGATGTGCCTGCAACCAAGGTACGTGCCCTTGACTGGAATCGAACATGGGACCCCTCAGTCCGCAGGCTGATGCTCTGTCCACTGAGACAAACTGGTTTTGGCCATATACACACTTTGAATAATTCCAATAGGTTAAATATGAAAAGAAAAAAACATTGGAATTAATAATTACTCAAAGTGTGTATACATTTTGGGGGAATATATATATATATATATATATATATATATATATATATATATATATATATATATTGGAATATTAGCCATAAAAAAGAATGAAATCCTGTCCTGGCTGGTATGCTCAGTGGGTTGGAGCATTATTTCACACACTGACAGGTGATGGGTTTGATTCCTGGTCAGGGTACATACCTACGTTGCAGGTTTGACCCCCAGTCTGGGTGAGTATGGGAGGCAACTGATCAATGTTTCACTCTCACATTGATGTTATCTCTCTCTGCTTCTCTTTCCCCCTCTCTCTAAAATCAATAAACATATCCTCGGGTGAAGATCTAAAAATATATATTTTTAAAAATAATGAAGTCTTGCTACTTGCAACAATATGGATGGACTTAGAGGGCATTATACTGAGTGAAGTAAGTCATACAGAGAAAGACAGATACCATGTGATTTCCCTTACAAGTAGAATCTAAGAAACAAATGACCAAACAACAGGAACAAGCTCATAGATGCAGAGGACCAATTGGTGAGATGGTGAAAAGGGTGAAGGGATTGAGAAATACAAACTGGCAATTGTAAAAACAGGCATGGGGATGTAAGGAACCACATAGGGGATCCTCCTACATAATAAAAATGTAATATGTAAATAGGCCAGTAGGCGGAGAGCGGGGCCTGCAGGCAGGTGCATGCCAGCAGGCAGAAGGAGGGGACGGAGATGGGGGAGGGAAGCATCAACAAGGGTTGGCAGAGGGGCGATGGGGGAAGAGGTGGGGCCACACCGACTGGCACCATCATCCCCTGATCAGCAGCCTGGTCACTTCCTGCAGAGGTAGGCCAGACTGTGGCTTAGTCCTGCTTCCTCTGGGGAACAAGCTTAAGCCATCAGTAGGACATCCCCTGAGGGCTCCCGAACTGTAAGAGGGTGCAGGACGGGCTGAGGACCACTCCCTGCCCCTCCCCTCCCCTCCCCCTCCCCCCCCCCCCGCAAGTGCACGAATTTTCATGCACTGGGCCTCTAGTATATACTAATAAAAGGGTAATGTGGCCGAAACCGGTTTGGCTCAGTGGATAGAGCATCAGCCTGTGGACTGAAAGGTCCCAGGTTCGATTCTGGTCGAGGGCATGTACCTTGGTTGTGGGCACATTCCCAGTAGGGGGTGTGCAGGAGGCAGCTGATCAATGATTCTCTCTCATCGATGTTTCTAACTCTCTGTCCTCTCTCTTCCTCTACGTAAAAAATCAGTAAAATATATATATATTTAAAAATGGGTAATGTGCTAATTAGGGAGGACGTTTCTGCATGGGCCTCTAGTCTATACTTATAATAGGGTAATATGCAAATTGGTCATGATGCCATCACATAACTGATTAGCAGGAGGGCAGGGCAGTGAGTCACAAGCAGCGGAGAGCTATAGGAGGATGGTACAGCCAGCTGTGTGTGACAGAGAGCTAGGAGTGGTGGTGGGCGGGGTAGCCAGCTAAGGCAAGCTGCAGCAAGCTACTCCAACCTGCGTAGATTTGTGCGCAGGCCCATTAGTATACATTAAAAGCCTAATATGCTAAGTATCCGGTTGACCAGTTAGCCATTCAACCAATCAAAGTGTAATCCTATCTAATAAAAGAGAAACATGCAAATTGACCATACTTCCACTATGCCCACAAGCCATGCCCACCAGCCAATCAGAAGCGAGTATGCAAATTAACTCAAACACGATTAGGTTAATTTGCATATCCAGGCACAGAGCAAAGACTGAAGACAGTATAGAAGGAAGCCAAGTGCTGCAGAAGGGAGCGAAGCTGCAGAGAAGCAAGCGGGGCGGTGGGGAAGCAGGAGGGGCTGTGGAGGAGGGAGGGAAGTTGGCAGGATGGCAGAGAAGGCCACAGGAAGCCCTATTCCTGCAGGAATCTTCCTGAAATGGGCCTCTATATGCTAATGATATGCTAAGGTCGCTCAACCACTTGCTATGATGTGCACTGACCACCGGGGGCAGATGCTCCAACTGGTAGGTTATCTTGGGGTCCACTATTGGAGTTAACTGTCTAACTCCAACTGCCGGGGTCCACCCATCAGGACTGAAATGGACCAGACATGTCCTGAAACCTTCCCGTGTCTCCTCCCTGGCTGGCCAACCTCCCAAGTCTCTCTCTGACCCCAATCATGCAGTGGGGTCCCTCAGCCTGGCCTGCACCCTCTCACAATCCAGGATCCCCCAGGGGATGTCGAAGAGCAAGTTTTGGCCAGATCTTGCAGGCCAGGCCAAGGGACCCCAATGGTTCATGAATTTGTGCACTGGGCCTCTAGTATAGTCTACAATCCTACCTAATAAAAGAATAATACACAAATTATCACTCCACTACACACACAAGCCATGCCCACCAGCACCCACAAACCATGCCCACCAGCCAGTCAGTGCAAGTATGCAAATTGACCCCAACCAAGATGGCTGCCACCACAGAGCGGGGCTTGGGTCTCCCAGCAATAGAGGAAGCCAAGCTTTCCTCACCCTGGCGGGCCAGGCCTCCACTTAAGAATACAAAGTTTCAATTTTAGAAGGTAAATAATTCCAACAGAAATGGCAGCAGCCACAGAGCTGGAGAGAGCAGGCTAGGGTTGTGCCTGGCGACAGAGGAAGCCAAGCTTTCCACCTGCCCTGGCCAGCCTAGGCCTCCACTCCAGGCTACAAAGTTTCAATTATAAAGATAAATAAATCCCAGATACCAGGGCCTCTGTTTGGGTCACCGGGGGGAGTGGCCAGCCTGCAAACTACCACAAGCCCCTCGCCCAGGCCACCCCACGGCCCAAGGGAACCCCCACCCTGATCAGGGACACCCTTCAGGACAAACCAGCTGGCTCCCCATCCGTGCACCAGGCCTCTATCCTATCTAATAAAAGAGTAATATGCAGATAGAGCATCACCCCAACACACAAGATGGCTGCCCCCATGTGGTCAAAGATCCTGCCCCCATGTGGACACAAGATGGTCACCACGAGATGGCCAGCAGGGGAGGGCAGTTGGGAGGGACCAGGCCTGCAAGGGAGGGCAGTTGTGGGCAATCAAGTCTGCAGGAGAGGGCAGTTAGGGGTGACCAGGCTGACAGAAGAAGGAGATAGAAACATCCATGATGAGAGAGGATCATGGATCCGCTGCCTCCTGCATGCCCCACACTGGGGGGGTCGAACCCATAACCCGGGCCTGTGCCTTTGACTGAGAGTCAAACCGTGACCTCCTGGTTCATAGGTCGACGCTCAGCCCCTGAGCACCCTGGCCAGGCAGTGTGGGCTCTTTAACATCCAGGTCATCACCGCCATTGTCACCCTGTGACAGCACAGGACAGAGGACTGCCACGCAGCTGCTTCCCCTTCCCCAGTCCCCTTTTCCCCACTGCTGCTCCCTTTTCTGGGAGTCTGCAGGCAAATCGGCTGGGGGGGGGGGGGGGGGGCGGGGGGTAGACAACATCCTCAAAACTGCGTCCCCTGGCACAGGCCCCTGTGAGTGAGAGGCGGCCGGGGTCACCTCCTGCAGCCCTTCCTTCCCCAGAACAGGGGTGGGGGTGCCGGGGGAGAGGGCGCCGGGGGAGAGCGGCAGAGCTGCCCGGGCTGTCCCCACAGAGACCTGGGTGCCGCTGGGCAGTGCTGGTCGGACCCCCCTCACTGGGGGGCTGCTCTGCACAGACGAGGGGCGCTGCTCCGAGAGCGCAGGCGCCAGAGGACCGTCCCGAGGACCCAGCGGAGCAGGAGGCGCTGGCTGTGCGGGCGGGCGGGGCGGGGCGATGGAGAGGCTCCAGGCCTGGCTGTGGCCAGAGCTCCCCTCACAGGGTCAGCCTCCCACCCCGTCCAGCCCCCTCCTGCCACGTGGCCTGCCCGCCTCTCCTTCCTCTCTCCCAACAGCCTCCAATTTGCTCCTCAGGGACCCCATGTCCTCCCTAAGCGTGGAGGGGCCTCAGAAATCTGGCCATGGTGTCTCTCCCTTCTCCTCCTGCAGACACAGGCGCCCCACCTGGGCGGCCACCTCCCCTGGCCTGCGGCGTCCACGTCGGACTGGAAGGACCCGGCCGGCACAGAGTTAGATATTTAATTTTCAAACCATCTTTTGTGGTTATCTTAGGTCTCTAAGTTTGCAAGACTGCCACGTAGGCCTCCCCTGAGCTTGTCAGGTTAGAATGTGGCTCTTTTTTTTTCACAGCTCCCAGGAGTAGCTTAACCCCAGCCCAGGGCCCATCCAAGGTCAGCTCACCCCCACGGCTGTCACCTCCACCCCAGCCCTCCTCACTGTTGATAAAAAAACACCCGAACGCCCGCACGGAGGCACGGCCTCGCAGGGGCATGCTGATCCGCCGGCGCCTCCGGCCAGCTCGGCTCAGTGGTGGAGCATCCACCTATGAACCAGGAGGTCGGGGTCCGATTTCTGGTCAAGGACACAGCCCGGGTCGCGGCTCAATCCCATGCAGGGCATGCAGGAGGCAGCTGCTCCATGATTCTCTCTCATCATTGATGTTTCTGTCTCTCCCTCCCACTTCCTCTCCGACATTAATAAACATATTTTATAGAACAGAAGGCTCTTGCTCTGGGAGGAGTAGCCTTGCCAGGTGCCTGTGGGAAGAGCAGGGGCTGGTTTTAGCGCCACCCACTCTGGGCCCCTGTCCTCGCACAGCACGGCCTGCCCGAGCAGCCCACTTGGCAGACTGCAGGGAGGACACCCCCAGAGGCCAGCAGACCAGCAAGCCTAGCCTTTCATCTCACAAGTGGGGAAGCAAGACCAGAAAGGCTGGGTCACCCACATGCTGGGGGCGGACCCATGCCCAGGCCCTGACAACCAGCCAGCGCTCACTCCCGTCCGCTCTGCCGAGCCTTGTTCTCGAGAGCACACAGCAAAGGCAGGGCAGCAAGAAGGCTCCTGAGAGCAGCGCCCAGGGGTGCCCTGTGCACGGATTGGAAGGGACAGCTTCACCCCAACTCTGTCCAGACATGAAATGGAACACAAAACTCTGAAACAGCCCACGTGCCCATGAGCAGACGAGCGGGTTAGAAAGCTGTGGTCCACCCACACCATGGCACACTACGTGGCAATGAAAAAGACAGAACGCTTACCATCTGCACCAGCCTGGCGCCTGGAGAGCATCATGCTGAGGGAAAGAAGCCAGTCGGAGAAAGACAAGTACCACACGATGTCACTCACGTGGGCTATAATGACCAACACAAACTGATGGCAAGAACAGACCAGAGACACAGATGCGTGAACAGATGTCGGACCTCAGAGGGAAGCAGGGGAGGGGGAGGGGGGGAAGAGATCAACCAATGAGCCTGTGTGCACAGATGCATGGCCCGTGGACAGACAAAAGGGGGAGGGGGGAGTTGGGGGGATGGGAGTGGCTGGAAGAGGCTAATGGGGGGGAGGGGGGGAGGGAGGACCTGTCTAATACTCTCACAGATTTTTTTTTTAATCTCTCTATATAAAAGCCAAAGTGACCGGCCAACCATTTGACCATGTGACAGTAGTTATGATGTGAACTGACCACCAGGGGGCAGACCCTCAACACAGGAGCTGTCAAGCTGCGGTGACTTGGCAGCTGTGGTTCTCGGGTGACACACCTAGAACCAGAGAGGAGGGAGCCAGATTCTGGGGTGCATCACCTGAAAGCTGCTCTCTTGCAATCCAGAACTGCTCGGAGGATGTTGGAGAGCTGGTTTCAGCCCAATCCCCGACGGCTAGGCCTAGGAACCCGCACCAGTGCATGAATCTGTGCACCGGCTTCTAGTAGAAAGTAAAATCCTGAAGCTGTGCCGTGACCTCTTGGCTGTCATGGAGAGAAAGACGGATCCATTTATCTCCCACCTGCCCCCCAGCACAGCCACACACCTGGCTGGGCCCGGACACTCCAGGGCTCCTTGCTTCAGACCCCTGAACACACACGTCCTCAGAGGATGACTTAACTCAGACGAAGGTGAGGCCATGGTGATGGAGCAGCAGGGGTGAGGGGCAGGGAAGAGAGAGCAGAGGGCAAATCTCCTCGCTTTCTGTCCAAGGTTCCCAGCTGCCTATCACACCGCTGAGTGCTGCTTCCCAGACTGGTGAACACACACACACACATGCACATGCATGCACACGCACACGTGCACATGAACACACACATGCACATGCACACACATGCACATGCACATACATGCACGCTCCCTCTTGGGGTGGTGAGTGGGATACAATGAGGGAGTCTGAGGACTCTGGGCTGTGAAGTTTGAGGGAAGTTCCTCATCTTCCTTCAGTCTCGGTTCAGCACACGCACGCAGCTCTGTGAGGATCCTGGGCGTGAGCGTGGCGGCACTCAGTAAGCATTGGCCACAACGATGTGGGTGCTGTTTCCTGGCACCTGTCCTTCCTGTCTTCCTGCAGGAGGGGGCACTGTCTAGGCCAAGCATGTCAAACTCGCGGCCTGCAGGCCTCAGGTGGCCACAGCGAATACTTTCCCGGCCCAGCCAATGTAACGGCCTGCAGGAAACGTTTTAGGAGGTGAGGGCGGTCTGGCGGCGACATCCGTCACCCCATGGATCACATGGCTGTTGATTGGGCAGATCTGGCTGGCGAGGCGGGTGTCCCCTCCCCCCTCCCCGGTCCATGTGCGTCCCTCCCGAAGCTGCGCCCTTGGGAAAAGGACGACCTTCCCCCGAGGAGAGGACCGGCAAGGGCATACGCGTAGCTGAGCTCTAGAAACGTTTTAATAAAAATTCCGTAACCTAACTTTTAGTCTCCTGTTGTACGTTCGCTGATGGCTGATGACCACAGTCGTGCTGCCCTCGTTTCCCTCATGGCCCTCACCCAGGCCTTTCCCTCCACTGACACCGCCACAGCCGGCGGCCGCGCAGGGGTCTGGGCCTGACGTGTTGGGTGAGTGCAACAGGAGATGTTTCCCTTTCAGAGAACAAGAAAAATAGGTTTATTTGCATTATGCTTGTTAATCTGTGCAGTTATCAGTGTCTGGTAAGTTCATGTTCAAGAAGAATATCAATGTTTATTAAAATGTTCTGTTATTTTATGTGAACGATGAAGCATTCATCTCAGCCCTTTGTAGTCAGCACGTCTCTCCCGAAATAAACCCTGTTTCTATGAAAATGGGAGCTCTGGTTTGTTTGGGCCACATCCGCTCACACCGTGTTATTGGGTCCGTGTCGGCCTGAGTCTGACACGCCTGCCCCAGCTGCCGGCACGGAGCTGAGCCTGAGCCGAGTCTCCCGCACCATGCCGGCGAGGCTTTGCCACTGATGGAGGCACACATGGAAGGGCGAGCCCTCAGCACTGGCCTGGGGGGCCATACTGGAGACCAGGTGAGTCCGCAGCCCCCTCCGCCGTGCCCAGCACAGCCGGTCCTGTGTCCACAGGGCGGCCAGGTGGCAGGCGCCAGACTGCATTGCAAGCACTGGTCCCTCCCACTCCCAGCTGTCTCTCCCGAGCACCAACTGCCACCCCACCCCTTACTGTACCCCAACCCTGCGATGCTCAGGCAGGGCGGGACTGGGCGGGGCGGGCGGTTCTACCATGCCAGCAGGTGGGCTGATAGGCAGCCGGGCAGCTGGCCTGTAGGGGTTGGTGCTTAGAGGTGGGTTCTGTGAGACAAGGACCCCTTATCAGACCTGACGAAGCAGGACTGCAGGAGGTTCAGAAGCACCAGCTCTAGCCAAAGGTCAAGGTCACGCCAGCCCCCACCCCTCAGGGTGGGATAGAAAGAGGGACCCAGGAGGGCTGCCCAAACTTCTGCTCCGGCCCGCTCTTCTCCCCCGCTCTATCCCCCCCACACAGCCCTGGGTTCGCTCTCCTACGTGAGGGCCTGACGCTGAGCCAGAGCCGTCCAGCCCCCCGCCCGGGGAGCCTCCTTCCTCACACCCTGGGCTTCCCCTGGGTTCACGGCCCCTGGCCTGCCCGTGTGGCTCAGCTGAGCATCGACCTAGGAACCAGGAGGTCAGGGTTCAGTTCCCAATCAGGGCACAGGCCCAGTTGTGGACTTGGTCCCCAGTGTGGGGCGTGCAGGAGGCAGCGGATCGGTGATTCTCTCATCACTGATGGTTCTCTCTGAAATCAAGAAGCATACATTTTTTTTAAAGGGCCCCACATGCCACCAACATCTTTGCTGCGGAAGGAGACAGCGCCACAGGAGGCAGGGGCGGGGGAGGCGGGCAGCCCGGGGTGGTGCCATCTGAGGGGGGGCTCCCCGGTCCAAGCTCTCCTGGGACCAGCACCTCCACCTGGGGCCTGATCCGTGCCCCCTCCTACGCACCCCGTGTCCACATGTCCTTCTCCCTGTCCCACCACAACCTGCTGCTCTTTCAATCCATGGCTCTTTGGGCTGAGGAAGGAGGGCGATGCAGCAAATGTGGGGGGTGGAGGGAGGCCACCTTGTGGGTACCTGTCGCCCTTGGGCCCAAGGCTCCCTGGAACCCAGGGCTGGAAAACTGCCTGGAGCAGGAGTGAGGCCTGGCATGGTGGGGGCAGGGGCCTCCACAACAGAGACCTAGAGGCCTGGCCCACAGGCACTGGCTGCAGCCTCGCTGCCCCAGCCCAGGTGGGCGGGGGAGCTGAGAGCATCCTCCTTCATGTACTCATGACGGTCTGTCTGTCCATCCCCACTGAATCTCCCAGGCATGCCCTTCGCTCTCCTCCTGAAACTTAGAAGCCCACTCAGAGATAGCAGCAGGCAGGGAGCTTTCCTCCAGAGGACCTATAACAGCCAGGGCAAGGGGGCGGCTCTGAGGGGAGGGGCCCTGAGGGGAGGGGCTCTGAGGGGAGGGGGCTCAGAGGGGAGGGGCCCTGAGGGGAGGGGCTCTGAGGGGAGGGGGCTCAGAGGGGAGGGGCTCTGAGGGGAGGGGCTCTGAGGGGAGGGGCTCTGAGGGGAGGGGGCTCAGAGGGGAGGGGCTCTGAGGGGAGGGGCTCTGAGGGGAGGGGCTCTGAGGGGAGGGGCTCTGAGGGGAGGGGCTCTGAGGGGAGGGGGCTCTGAGGGGAGGGGCTCTGAGGGGAGGGGCTCTGAGGGGAGGGGCTCTGAGGGGAGGGGCTCTGAGGGGAGGGGCTCTGAGGGGAGGGGCTCTGAGGGGAGGGGGCTCTGAGGGGAGGGGCTCTGAGGGGAGGGGCCCTGATGGGAGGGGCTCTGAGGGGAGGGGCTCTGAGGGGAGGGGCTCTGAGGGGAGGGGCCCTGATGGGAGGGGCTCTGAGGGGAGGGGCTCTGAGGGGAGGGGCTCTGAGGGGAGGGGCTCTGAGGGGAGGGGCTCTGAGGGGAGGGGGCTCTGAGGGGAGGGGCTCTGAGGGGAGGGGCCCTGATGGGAGGGGCTCTGAGGGGAGCAGGCTCTGAGGGGCACAGGCTCTGAGGGCGTGGGGGCTGTGAGGGGGACAAGCAGGACTGCCTGGACCAGAATGTCTGACATCCTTCGTCCCACACCAGCCTTGGTGGCCACCTTCAAGGTTTGCTGGAGACCAGGTGGCACAGCCCTGCTGGGAGGAAGAGGCTGCAGGACTAGGTGGTGACCACACAGCTCACCCTGCTCTTGGGAAGGGGGTTTGTGTGTGCTTTTGCTCCTGCCCAGGGCCAGCCAGCTGGGAAACAGGCCGTTTCCTCACCAGAGCCTGGTAGGCCCCTCCCTGTAGTCCCAAAGTCAACCTGAGAAGCTGCTGCTCAGACCAAAGCACAGCAGAGGCAGGACAGCTCTCTCTCTGGTGAAGCTGTTCAGCCCACTTCCCAGAAGGGGAGACTGAGGCTCAGGAGGTGAAGGGACAGGCCCAGGCGCCAGCCTGCCTGAGTCTCACTCCGGTCTCTCCTGCTGGAGTGAGCGCACTGGGCCATGTCCTCAGGGCCCGCTGGGGCCAGAGCAGGGGCCTCAGGGAAGCAAAAGGCAGAGAGCACCACGAGGCTAGCTGGGCACGGAGCTCATCGCTGGCCTGTCTCAGCAGCTCCAGCCCTAGCACCAGACTTAGCATTCTGCTCAGCTGCCCCAGGGCTTAGCTCCCAATGTTGATCAGTGCATCCAATGCAATCAGGAAATACATACCAGGTGACAGAAGTGTCAGACAGACGTCTGCCCCCCACCCCCCTGCAGCCAGGGCAGCATACCCAGGAGGCACCTCTTGCCATACCACCCTCCTGCCGTGCCCTGCCATGGGGCAGGGGAGGCCAGCCCAGCAGGTGGGGCAGAGGGCCTGGCCTCCGTGGGTGAGGCAGGCCAGGTGTGGGGCCCGCAGCCTGTCCCCCATTCCCGCCCCGTCAGGCCAGGGACAGGGTGCTGATGGGCCCTGCAGGCCCAGCACTGAGAAAGGAGGGGGTTTCACTAGGGGCGGGGGGGCCGAGGAGCTTCCCTTGTTCCTTCTCCCCTTCTCTTACCACTGACCCTAGGGCCAGTCAGACAGGGGAGATCCTGATGGGGCAGGACCCCACCCCAGGCCCTCCAGACCCTCCGGGATCAGCTGTGGCCCGCAATCCTAAAGAAAATCAGATTGGCGTGTCCCTCTAACCCAGTGGCAGTCCGGCTCCCTTTGCCTGATGGAGCTGCGAATGAGACGGCGGGTTTCTGATGGCAGCAGCTATCCCAGGCCAGCCTCCAATTCCAACTTCTCAGCGCAGGTGCACTCTAGGAAATGTTTCGACCAGGGTCTAGGGTCCGGGAGCAGCCTGTCCCAGTCCAGCTCTCGTCCCAGTTCCGCTCCCATCATGAGGGCTGGAGGTCTCACAGGCAGAGGCCTCGAGGCCTTGGGGACATTCTTGTGACATGGGTCCCAGGCCGCCTCCCCGATGGCACAGCTAACCCTGGATTCTGCTTCTTCCACGTCCCTGCCCCACTCGCCTGCCTTCCTGGGATGCTCTGAGGGTCAGGTCCGCCTTAGCCTGAAAGCCCTTTGAACAACGTGAAGCCAGTGCTCAGAGGGCTTGGTGCTGTTATTATTCCTGCTGGGGCGGGATGAAGGTGCCCTGTAGCATCCGCACATCTGGGTACGTTCACAGGATGGCAGGCTTGCGTTCGCGCTGGCTCAAAGGAGCATGTGAGGCAAGAGTGTGGGTGGGCACACGAGCACACACAGAGCACTTTAATAAAGCACCAAATTAAAGCATAATAATTGATAGATCCTCCCTTCCCCCAGCTGATGGACGGAGAATGACGTAAACTCCCCCTGCAGCCTGAACATTCCTGAGCACCTAACCAGGCACCTTATATGTACTGTACATTGAAGCACCAATCAGCACCTACCAAATACCCTAAGCCCCCAATTCCTAAGTCCCTAGGTCCCTAATCTTGTGCCTTACATGAAACCACCAATCAGCGTGTGCTGAGTGTCCTAAGCCCCGTCCCTTTCTTTTTCTTCCCTCAAAAGGCATGTTCACCCAGCACGTGTGCTCTTTCCCCTCTGGAAGGCAGCCCGGCAAGGGTCTTCTCCTCAATAAAGCCTGTGTCCTAGACTCCTGGTCTCTGGCCCTCTGTTTCACCTTTCAATAATGTAATAGATTTACGTGCCAGGCATTTTGTTAAAAACTTGATATATCCTAAAACACCAATCAGAAAGAATGTAAGCACCCCTATGTTCATAGCACAGCTTACTAAGATCTGGAAGTAGCCCAAGGATCCACAGCAGCTTGCCAATCAGTAGACAAGTAAATAAAAAAGCTGTGGTAGCCCTGGCTGGTTTTGCCCAGTGGCTAGAGTGTCAGCCTGCAGACTGAGGGGTCCCAGGTTTGATTCCAATCAAGAGCACATGCCTAGGTTGTGGGCTCAATCCCCAGTGTGGGGCATTCAGGAGGCAGCCGATCAATGATTCTCTCATCATTGATGTTTCTGTCTCTCTTTCCCCCCTCCTCTGAAATCAATAAAAATATTTTAAAAAGAAGAAGAAAATAGAGAGGTGGGGAGAAACCAAGATGGTGGCATAGGTAAACACCTGAAATTGCTGCCTCACACAACCACTTCAAAACTACAACTAAAAGACAAAACGGACATCATCCAGAACCACAGGAAGGCTGGCTGAGTGGAAATTCTACAACTAGAAGGAAAGAGAAAAGCACACTAAGACTCAGAGGAACTGTGGAAGTAAAGGCAGAAGTATGGATGCATGCATGCAGGAAAGGGCTGGCAAAGGAGTATGCAGATGGATTTTTCAATCTGCAGGGAGATACAAGCTCCTGACTGCTCTGAACTTCAGTTACAGGCAAGACTTTGGGGACCCAGACTCATACAGTGTCTGTCTGAACTGTCTGGCAGTGGGTGGAACTCGAGAGTGGCTTTCTCTCAGAGGTGCTTGCAGAGATTACCAAGGGACCCTGAGACATGGGGGCTTCTTAGGGCAGGGCTGACAGGAAGCCATTGCTGTTTGCTCTGCCCTGAGACTTCACCCGTCCAAGCTCTGTGCAGAGGCTTTTGCATATGAATGGCCTGGCCTTTTGCAATCTAAACTTACCTAACAAACTGCAGTTGAATCAGAGAGACCCAGAACATCCAAAAGAAGGCCCAAGGCCCACAGCAGCTTGCATTGCTTCACAGCTGGGCCTCATCTGGGCACCTCCAAAGCCCAAACAAAGAAGAGGTCTATAGATCTCTCCATAGCTCCTGCTAGATGACCTCAGGCAGAGGCTAAATTAGCACCTCCTTAGAGATCCAAGAGCCAGTGTACCCAGTGGTCAGATTACAACTCCTCAGATCCATAAGGGACACACTCAGGGGGCAGACTCAGTGAGCACCAACGCCCCACTGAAGCAAGTCTTGCCTCATAAGGGTGTCTCCAGCACAGAAGTTCTCCCATTGTAGACACAGCTGATTGTGTAGACACAGTCAGTTCCTCCCAGTGATACCAACAACAATCAAGGCTTAACTACAACAAGACTGTGCACACAGCCCACAAAGGGGTGCACCAAGAGTGTCCACCTCAGGTAATTGGGAAGGCTGAGCCACTGGGCCCTACAGGACACCTAGCACACAAAGTTACTCTATCAACTCAGGGAAGCGGTCAAAATGCAGAGACAAAGAAACAGGTCACAAATGAAAGAAATGGAGAAAAACAAACTGCTGGATATAGAGTTCAAAATCACTGTTATAAGATTTTTCAAGAATTTCCTAGAAAAGGCCAATAAATTTAGTGAGACCTTTGCAGATATGAAAAAAGACCAACTAGAAATTAAGTATACACTGAGTGAAATTAAAAATAATATATAGAGATCCAGAGAAACCAAGATGGTGGCATAGGTAAACCCCTAACTGCAGTCTCACACAACAATTTCAAAAAATACAACTAAAATATAAAGTGGACATTATCCAGAACTACAGGAAAGTTGACTGACTGGAAATTCTACAACGAGAAGGAAAGAAAACCAGAAGGAAAATCAGAAGACTATAAAAGCCTAAGGTATGGAGATACGTTGCATGGCCGGAGGGGACAGAGCCGGAGAGGAGGAATGGCTGAGTGCCTGTCTGGCGTTCCCTAGTGGGAAGGAGATAAAAGCTCCAGACTGTGCTCAGCCCCAGTTCCGACAGCACTGAACCCCAGTTCTGGGTGAGACCCTCAGGCCCCAGGCTCATACAGAAGGAATCTGGGTTATAAGGCGGAAGCTCAGAGGAGTGGCAAAAGGCAGAGCCCCGAGTCGCGCACATTTCGCGCAGAGGACAGACTGTTGATTGAGCCGTGGATTGCCCTAGCGGGAAAGAGACATAAGCTACAGACTGCTCTTAACCCCACTTCCAACTGCACTGAACCCCAGTTGCGGGCTTGTTGGGGGAGAGACTGGACTGTCTGGTAGTGGGCGAAACTCTAGGGCACCTTTCTCTCAGAGGTACTTGCAGCGAGTACCAAAGGACACTGAGGAACACTGAGACTCAGGAACCTCATAGGGTGGGACTGACGGAAGCCAAGGCTATAGGCTCCACCCTGAAACTCCGCCCCATCGAAGCTGAGCACAGAGGCTCTTGCAGTTTTCCAAGTCTAGTCGAATAAGGCTGTCTCCTGGCATAGACACAGCTGATCCTCCCACCCTACCAACTCAGGGAAGCAACAAAAATGCTGAGACAAGGAAACAGATCACAAACGAAAGAAATGGAGGACAAAAAGCAACTGGATATAGAGTTCAATACCATGCTTATAAGGTTTTTCAAGAATCTCCTAGAAAAGGCCGATAAAATAAACAAGACCTATGAAGATATGAAAAGGGATCAACTAGAAATAATAATGGATCAACAAATGATAAGGAATCAATAAGAAATAAAGAATACATTCTCTGAAATAAAAAAATATTATAGAGTCCTAAAAATAGAATGGAAGATTGCAAGAATCAAGTCAAAGACTTGGAACACAAAGAGCCAGAGGACACTCCTCCACAGAAGCAAGAAGATAAGAGAATCCAGAAAGTTGAAGATAGTGTAAGAAACCTCTGGGACAACTTCAGAATTATGGGCATCCCAGAAGATGACAGAGAGCAAGATACCAAAAACATATTGGAAGAAATAGTGACAGAAAACTTCCCCCACCTGGTGAAAGAAATAGACTTATAAGTCCAGGAAGTATACAGAACCCCAAACAAAAGGAATCCAAAGAGGACCACACCAAGACACATCATAATTAAAATTTCAAGAGCAAGAGACAAAGAGAGAATATTAAAAGCAGCAAGAGAAAAGCAGGTAGTTACCTATAAAGGAGCACCCATATGGTTGTCAGCTGATTTCTCAACAGAAACCATGCAGGCAAGAAATATTCAAGGTGATGAATAACAAGAACCTACAGCCAAAAATACTCTAACCAGCAAAGCTATCACTCAGAATCGAAGGCCAGATAAAGAGCTTCACAAATAAAAAAAAGCTAAAGGAGTTCATCACCGCCAAACCAGAATTATATGAATTGCTGAAGGGGGTTCTTTAGGAAGAGGAAGAAAATAAAGATAAAAATTATGAACAACAAATACGTAACTATCAACAAGTGATTCTAAAAACCAAGGGAATTAAAAAACCTGATGAACAATATTAACTGTTGAATATAATAGAATCAGAGGTACGGAAAGGAAGTGGACTGACAATTCTCAGGGAAAAGAGGAGAGGGGGGTTGCGGGAAGAGACTGAACATAAACTGTGCACCTATGGATGAGGACAATGGGGGGTGGGGAAAGGGCAGAGGGTGGGGTGGGAACCTGGTGGAGGGGGGAAAAATGAGGAACTTTTGTAATAATATGAACAATAAAGATTTATTTTAAAAAAAATAATAATATACAGAGATCCAACAGCAAACTAGAGGATCGAAAGAATCAAGTCAAAGATTTGAAATACAAAGAAGCAAAAAACACCCAACCAGAAAAGAAAAAAGAAAAAAGAATCCAAAAATATGAAGATAGTGTAAGGAGCCTCTGGGACAACTTCAAGCATACCAACATCTGAATTATGGGGGTACCAGAAGAAAAGAGAGAGCAAGACATTGAAAACTTATTTGAAGAGATAAGGACAGAAAACTTCCCCCACCTGATGAAAGAAATAGACTTACAAGTCCAGGACGCACACAGAACCCCCAAACAAAAGGAATCCAAAGACTCATCATAATTAAAATGCCAAGAGCAAAAGACAAAGAAAGAATATTAAAAGCAGCAAGAGAAAAACAGTTACTTACCTTCAAGGGAGCACCCATACCACTGTCAACTGATTTCTCAACAGAAACTACGCAGGCCAGATGGAAGTGGCAAAAAATATTCAAAGTGATGAATAGCAAGAACCTACAACCAAGATTACTCTACCCAGCAAAGTTATCATTCAGAGTTGAAGGCAGATAAAGAGCTTCACAGATAAGAAAAAGCTAAATAATTTCATCAACACCAAACCAGAATTATATGAAATGCTGAAAGGTATTCTTTAAGAAGAGGAAAAAGAAGAAAAAGGTAGAGATAAAAATTATGAACAACAAATACATATCTATCAACAAGTGAATCTAAAAATCAAGTGAATAAAAATCTGATGAACAGAATAAACTGGTGAATATAATAGAATCAGGGGCATAGAAAGGGATTGGACTGACAATTCTCAGAGGGGAAAGGGGTGTGAGGGGGGGTAAGGGCAGAGTGTGGAGTGGGAACTGGGTGGAGGGGAACTATGGGGGGGAGAGGAACAATTATAATAATCTGAACAATAAAGATTTATTTTTAAAAATCACAGTATGTTAGGCAATACTGTAGTTGTTCCATCAGAAAAAGAAAAGAAAATAGAACTAGTTTTTTCAAAAAGCTGTGGTATAATACATTGATACCATGGAAAACTATGTGGTTATAAAAAAGAAGGATCTCTTACCCATTGAGACAGCATGGAGAGACCGAGAGAGCATCATGCTAAGTGAAGTCAGGCAGTCAGAGAAAGACACGTATCATGTGATCTCACTTATTTGTGGAACCTAATGAACAAAATGAATTAACCAACAAAATAAGACCTGAAGCAGGGAGGCATGGGCAGACTTACACACTCTATGTGGGGTGGGGGCCAGAAGAGATAAACCTAAGAACTTACATACTTACATGCACAGTCCCTGCACACGGGCAATAGGGTGGTGAGGACCTGGGGGGGAAGGGGAGCGGCAGAGGCTGGGAGAGAAGCGGGGGAAGCGAGAGCAAATGGGAGATGTCTGTAATACAATCAACAATAAAAAATAAACACTTAATACAGGGTGTGGGCCAGCGTGGGGTGCAGGCAGCTGTGTGAGGCTTCGCACAGAGCATGTGCTGGGGGAACGTGACCGGCTTGGCCCTCACCATGTGCTGGCAACAGGGAACTCGTGCGCTCACCTGAGTTTCAGTGACAGTGTGGACATACGTGTCAGTGAGTCTGTGTGCACGCATGCATGTGTGTGAACATATGTGCAGATAGATGCACCCCTCCTCCCTGCACCTGAGCTGATGGGTGTCACTGTTCACTGTTTATCAGCTGCCTGGACAGCCTGTGTTCACAGCCAGACAGCCATCAACCCACACAGGTGACAGCTACAGGCTTGGGGCGTGCCACTCTGTGCCAGGCAGCAGGGCCCTGCCAGGGCAAGGTCCACCAGGCTTGGAGCCACAGGAGTGCTAGCAGACGGGCCAGCTCAGGGCCAGAGCAGGACAGACAGCTGGCACCTGCAGTGCAGAGGCCTGGCCCAGGCACACTGTCGGAGCGAGTGGGGTTGGGTGCAGATACCCTGCTCCTCGCTGCCCTCAGGATGAAGTCCACAGCCGCACACACGTCCCCATCGCCTTTGCCCACCAGCCAGACTAGTCGTTTTCTTTTTAATCTATTTTTACTGATTTCAGAGAGGAAGGGAGAAGGAGAGAGAGAGAAACACCAATGATGAGAGAGAATCATTGATCAGCTGCCTCCTGCACGCCCTCACTGGGGATGGAGCCTATAACCCGGGCATGTGCCCTGACTAGGAATTGAACTGTGACCTCCTGGTTCACCCTGAGCCACACCGGCCGGGCTGCACTACTCTTAGTCTTCTGTCCCAACTCGCTGCTTTCCCTCTGCCTGGTCTCTCCACACGCCGTCCCTGACCAGCCACTCAGCTCACTCTAACCCTTCCTGACCTCCTGGATTAGAAAGGCCCCCCCAGGAAGTTCCCATGGCACCCAGATTTCCCTATCACCCCACTTCCCCACACACCCGTCCTCTGCTGCTGGACTCTAGCCCCAGAAAGGAGGGGCGTGTCTCAGTCGTTCACCGCTTGATTCCAGCGCTGGCGTGGTAGCTGGCCCGTGCCTGCTGACCAATTCCTGTGGGAAGCCTGTGTGGAGAGTGGTTCGGCTCTCCCTATCGGAGCCACGCGTGCCGGGGGCCAGGCCCGTGGCCTCTCCCTCCAGGCCGGGACAGCCACCTCCCCATGCTGCCTCTCCTCTGTCCCCCCACCATCATACTTATCACCCAACAGGTGGGGATGGCAGAGTTTGAAAGCCCTTTTGCAAAGGCCCCGGGAGTCACAACACCGTTTTACCGCGAGGGAAGGGAGGCACAGAGAGGCTAACGCCGCTCACAGTGGGACCAGCTCCTCTGGCCCCGAACTTTCCTCTCAGTACTGCGTCCGGGACCCTGTGCAGCCTCTCCCAGCAGCCTGTGCCCCAGGGCGCCCACCCTCTCCCAGCCTCTCCCAGCAGCCTGTGCCCCAGGGCGCCCACCCTCCCCGCAGCCTCTCCCAGCAGCCTGTGCCCTGGGGCACCCACCCTCCCCGCAGCCTGTGCCCCGGGGCACCGGGCACCCAGCCTCTCCCAGCAGCCTCTCCCAGCAGCCTGTGCCCCGGAACGCCCACCCTCTCCGCAGCAGGGGGCTCGTTTCTGCAGGACAAGCACTTCATTTTTTAATTTTTTAATGAGTTTTTATTGATTCCAGAGCGGAAGGGAGAGGAAGAGACATCAACCATGAGAGAACCATGGACCAGCTGCCTCCTGCACGGCCCCCACTGGGGATCAAACCCACCACCCAGGCATGTGTCCTGACCAGAGTCGAACCACAACTTTCTGGTTCATAGGTCAACGCTTAATCCCTGAGCCACGCCAGCCGGGCTAGGACAAGCACTTTACAGAATGTAGAACTAAGCCTGTTTTACAGCGACTTCATACTGACAGTAAGTCAACGTTACAGTCAGAAACCTGCACCCCAGGCCCTCCCTCCCTCCCTCAGCGGCTTCGCTTTGCCACGGGGTGCCATGCTGTGTGCACAGCGCCCGCGCTGCGCTCCTGGGCACGTTGTAGAACTCCGGTCCCCACGTCCCCACCCGGACCCCGCAGTCACGGCGCCCTGCCCCAGCCTGGGCCGCCCTCCCCTACGGGCGCCCTCCTCAGCAGACCCACCCAGGCCCCCTGGGCTCCGTGGCCGCCTCGCCGCCCTGGCCGGGGTGCTGGGGGCTGGCAGGGCAGAGGGACAGCTTTCCTCCGACCCCACGGGCCTGCGCCCAGAGAGTGGGTGAAGACCCACAGCCGGAGACCGCTGGCTGCTCCCGGGGCTGGCTGACCCCGAGCTCTGCGCCCATAGGAGTCCCACCTCTCAGCTTCCCTGAGGCTCAGCGCAAGCCTGGTTCTGGACAGGTAGTCCATCCTGGTCCTATCTGGCCACCCGCCCCCGGGTCCGGGCCACCGGAGGAAGCGGGAGGGGAGTGTCTTCCCCGCCGCCTCTCGGCTGGGCCCGCCTCCGGGCTGAGCTCACGGAGAAGGAACCCTCCTGGCAGGACTGCCCGGAGGCCAGCCAGCCCGGCTCCTTAGGATGCTGCGGTGCCGCACAGGAAGGTGTGGAGGGCTTCCAGCCGGAGGCAGGACCTGACCTTCCAGGCCCTCTGTCCTGGGAATTGGGTGGAGCAGGGGCCTCTCTTTCTTGTTAATCCTGGGTTTTAGGGAGAGGGAAAGACAGAGAGAAACTTCAACGTGAGAGAGATACATCGATTGGTTGCCTCCTCACGTGCCCTGACCAGGGACCTGGCCGGGAGGAGCCGCAACCCAGGTACGTGCCCTTGACCGGAATGGAACCCAGGACCCTTCGGTCCAGAGGCTAACACTCTATCCACTGAGCCAAACTGGCTGGGGTGAATGGGGACCGCTCTCCCTGCTCAGAGCTCCAGCGCCCAGAGTCCTGGAGATCCTGGGGCGGCACGGCCCCCGGGGAGGGACTGGCTGCCATCAGCATCCTGGTCCCCGCTGAGGTGGGGCATCACTGGCCCCGGGGCCGGCTGCATCCCCTGAGCGGTGGCAGCCATGGTGGTTGGCAGGCTCTGCCGTGTCCTCGGTAAGAATAACAATTAGATGTCACGGAGCAGTGTGGGCGCAAGGCAGCACCATTACCACAGCTACGGGTGGCTCAAGCACCCACTAGGTGCTGGGCTACTGGCTGCCCAGGAGCACTGCGGGGGGAGGGGACACCCACGCCAGTGAGTCCTCCTTGGGGCTGGCTAGGGCTCTGGCCTGCCTTCCTCCATGAATTCCTCCTCCTCTTCCTCTCCTCTCTCCTTGCCCTCAGCCTCAACTGACCCCAGACTGGGGACCCAGAAGTGGGGGACCCCATGCAGCACGTTCAAGTTTATCTTCTAGCAGGAGATTTCGGGGTTTGGGGCATCCCGGGGCTTCTTCCTAGGGTTCCCCTCTCATCGGAGTGAGCTTCACCAGCCAGTGGTGGGTGACACGGAGGGGCCGAGGCATGGCCACAGGAGTCATCCTGTATGGGCTGAGGGCCTTCCAGCCCGCGCATTGAGGGGCTCCGAGCAGTTCCCGGGCTGCCTTCCTCAGGGTGGAGCCTGTCTGGCCACTGCCCGGCCGGTAGGAGAGAAGACACAGTCCAAGTGTCGGCCCTTTGTTTATTTACTTTTTTAAATCTCTACTGTTGAAAGTATTCCATGTCTACTCCTTCCCCCATTGACCCCCTCTCCCCACCCCAAGGCCCTCAGCCCCTCCCCCCTGTCTGTGCCCAGGGTCTTTGGTTGATCACCTCCCACCCACGCCCCCTCCCCAGCCTTCCCTCCGAGACTCCGCACTCTGCGCCATGCCCCATGGCTCTGGGTCCACTCCGTCCACCAGTTTATTGTGTTACGGAGATTCCACCTGTGAGTGAGGTCATGTGATACGTGCCGTTCTCTGACTGACTGACTTCACTCAGCATGAGACTCTCCAGGCCCCTCCGTGCTGTCCCAAGGGTAAGAGACCCTCCTTTCACTGCTGCATCGTTCCGTGGTGTGAATGCCCACAGCTTCTCTTCTGATGGGCCAAGTGCTGTCCTATGGATGGTGTCCTTTCTGCAGTCACTGGTCTCAGAGCCAGGCAGGCAAGAATGAAGGGCTCCTCGTGTTGTAGGGCTTGTTTTAAAGGTGACACATGGGTGACCATGCTAGCTCAGGTACTTGCCTTCATCTCCTGCCCTGGCAAGAATCCCACCGACGGCACCCCTGGTAAACGGGCCTGGGCCTCCATCTGCCTAGGGACAGGGGGCGCTCCCCAAATAGTTGCCCTGGAATAAATTAAAATCGACTTCCCCGTCCCTTGTGCCCTCGGATCCTGGTTCCCCTCTGGGGAGCACAGACACCCTGCTCCTTCTCCCTCTGGTCTGGGGACGGCTAAGCGCCCTCCCTCCACCGCCCGCAGCTTCCCCGGCCTGAGATGCCAGGCTGCCTCCCTGCAGGCAGCTCCCCCTGCTGCCCTGCAGCGACCTTATTATAAACTCCCTGCCTTCTACCCCAAACCTCCTTCTTCACCGCACTTCCATCCCCCTCCAGGCTCAGGGAGGGTGGGTCCGCTACATTCCCAGCTGACCTCTGCCCCCTGGTTCCCCACCCAAGCCTCCTCTGCTGACCACCTCTCCAGTCTGCTTTCTACTCCCTCCCCTCTGCTGACAGAGACTCCGTAGCTTTTTTTTTTCCAGCAAAAGGAGAGAGCAAGCCCCTTGTATGTGTCGTGCTAACGTGTCCCAGCTTCTGTTCCAGTTTGCTCATCAGCTGCCACCAGGCGCCTCAGAAGTAGTGCCGGTGTCTGCAGCCTCCGCTCCCACATCCTGCTTGCTCCTGGCACCTTGGTCTGGGTTCTGCCCCTGCTCTGCCCCCAACACTGCTCTCCAAGGGCACAGTGTTCCTGTCACCGTTTCCAAAGTCCCTCCGACCCCCACCCGCTTCCTATAGCCTCAGACCCTGGGGCAGCTTCCTCCTCCTCCCTGGCCCTCCTCCCGGACTGACAGGGCGTCTCTCCTCCTCCTCCCGAGTCCTCACTTGCCGTCCGTCCGTCCGTCCGTCCGTCCATCCTTACTGCCAGGCTCATCCGAAAGCTCAGCCCAACTGCTCCCAGTAAGCGGTCCCCTTTGCCAAAATGCTCTCCTGGTCTCCCTGGGTTCCAAGCTGACCCGCCCTTCAGGGCTCCCTCAAATGTCACCTCGTCCACAAGCCTCCCCTGCTCTCCACGTGAGGCTGTGGCTCTGGCCGTGACCTTCCATCCTATACTAATCTAGTTATTTGACTGGGCTCTTATCTGTAGCTCACTCTTGTAGCCTCTGCACCTCGCTAGTAGGTACCCAAAGACCTCCATTTACTCTCCGAGTAAACCCACCACACACACACACACACACCACTGGCCCCTTGCTGGTGCTTTGCATGTTATAGGCCAGGCTTGTTTTTAAAGATGACACATGGGTGACCATGCTAGCTCAGGTACTTGCCTTCATCTCCTCTACCCACCCACCCCCGGGCAGTCATGCCAATGCCCACACAGCCTCTCTGGACACCCAGTGAGGTCACAGAAGCCTCGCCGACAGGAAGTGAACAGACATGGCGCATCTGGAAGTGCCTCCAACTATCTATTCACTCCACAACACGCCAGTAGAGTCCAAGACCACAGCACGGACATAATGCAGCCCTGGCCGTGGAGTCCATGGAGAGCCGTGGGGAGGTGCCAGCTGCCAGGCTGGGCACAGATCCTGACTAGGCATTGCCCAGGGTGACCCTCCCAGTGGCTCTGCAGGCTGCCCCTTTGTCCAAGTCAGGCTGAGGCTGCAGCCAACACATGGGACCTCGCTCAGGCCTCAGCCATTTGCTGGCCTTTGCACCTTCTCCATGCTGACCCAGCTGGCTTCCATCCGGCCTCAGTGCCTCCCTGCGGGGCATGCCCGTCTGATGGGTGACTGGCTCAGCCCTGTGGAGGCCCCCACCTCCCTGCGGAGCTGGGCACTTTCTCTGAGACCCAGCAACTCTGTGCCCTCTGTAAGCACACACACCCTGTGTGTCTTCCCACGCCCCCAGGGGACTGGGTCCTTCAGGACAATGGCACGCCTCTGCCTCTGCAAGCCTGCGCAGCGCTTGCTAACAAGAATGTGGGTCACATTGGGTCAAGGTGATGCAGGTACTCAAGTGCCAAACTAAACAGCTGAGCATGGACCTGTGAGCCAGGAGGTCACAGTTCGATTCCCAGTCAGGGCACATGCCCGGGCTTGGGCTGGATCCCTAGTGTGAGATGTGCAGGGGGCAGCCCATCAATGATCTCTCTCATCATTGATGTTTCTATCTCTCTCCCTCTCCCTTCCTCTCTAAAATCAATAAAAAATATACTTAAATGGTTTCAAACGGAACCCCAGACACTCCAGGGCCAGGTCTGAGGGGGCGGGACAGCGGCACCCTCCTACCCATCCCCTGCTCTGTCTCCTCACGAAAATGAGAATTTCCTTTTAGGACCCACAGCCACGCCCCTCGCTCCTGCCCGCGGGCAAAGGGCAGCAATGGACAGAGGACGCATCCTGTGGCCCCGCTTCTGGGGAAAACCAGGTTCCTCTTCCCGGGAAGCCCTCTCTGTCTGTCTGTCTGTCTGCTGCCAGGAGGGAGAAAGGGAGGTCCAGCCAGAAGGGCTGCTAAGGACCGGAGGGCTGGCCATCTTGGCAGGAGGCCCACCCCACCCGGATGTGGTGAGCCCGGCAGGAGGCCCGCGGGATGGGTCCCCGCCAAGCACAACGAAGGTGCCCTCAGAGGGAACCCCGCGCAACGCTCTATCTGGGGAGGCGAGGGCGCAGTTTTTAGAAAAGGAACCCTTGAAGGGAGCGGGGATTAGAAAAGACCAGAAACCTCCGTGGCCCCATCTCATCCACTACCGCCCCCCCGCCCCCCCTCCTCACAGCTCCCAGCGGTCCCGCCAGGCGGCCTCTTGGTCGGGCGTCCTGGCACTGCCAGGGCCCTGGCCCTGGGTTCCAGTCCCAGAGACCCGCCGCCTTACCCTTCGGGGCCTTTGCTTCCACAGCTGTAAAATGGGGCCAGGACTGGGGCGGGGGACCTGGGGGAGCCGTTCCGCGGGGTCGTGAATAGACCCAGTTTCCCGCAGCCCCTACCGCACCGCCCGGCTAACTCCGCCCCGCGGCGCAGCGCGGCCCCGCGCCGGCCGCCAGGGGGCACTGCGCGCCTTCCCGCGCGGAGCGGTCCCGCCTCCCGGCTGCAGGCGGCGGGGGCATCTCCGAGCCAGAGGGCCGAGCGGGACCCCGGGCCCCGCTGGGATCCGCCTCTGCCCGCAGCCGGAAGGCGGGAGAGCCGCGGAGGCCGGCGCGGCGCCGGGAGGGTTAACGCTAACCCCTCCCCCTGACATCACGCCGGCGGGGAGAGGCCGGCGCGGCGGGGAGAGAAAGGACAGGAGGCGCGGGCTCCCGACGCCGCGCTCACAGTGCATCCGCGGCCGGCGGAGCGCGCACCTGGCTGGCTGTCCGCGCGCAGATCGGCCTCCCCCCCCCCCCGCCCCCCGCCGAGGCGCCCCGGCCTCCGCCCGCCGCCCGGGCCCGAGCCCCGCCCGCCAGCCCCGCTGGGCCCACGCCCGCCACCGGCCCCGAGGACGCCGGCCGGACGCCGGGACTGGAGCCGCGCGGGAGGGCGTGAGCGCGCCGGCCGGAACCCGCGCCGCGGAGCCGCCGGCGGCCCGAACCGGGGTGGGTCCCTCTCCGGGGCTCTGCGTGGAGGAGAGGGCGGGGCCGCGCGGGGCGGGGAGCGAGGCGAGGGGCATGACTCCTGCGCCTGGCGGCGGGCATCTGCCGAGCCTCTGAGCTGCCGGCGGCTGAGGCCTGGACCGCGCCGAGCGCACCCCGCGCCGCCCGCCCGCCGGGCCCCTCGGCGGACCTGGATCCCGCAGCGCGCCGGCCCCGACCGCCTGCGCCTTCCGCCCGCTTCTGGGGCGAGGAGCGCTCCTCGCCGGACCTCCGGGCCCCCATGGCTCCGCGGGGGCTTGCGGACGACGCTGGACGCTGGTGGGGCCTCGCTCTCGGCTTGGCCGCCTTCTTCCTCCCAGGTGAGCTCCCCTCCTCTGGTTAACTCCGCGTTCGGTGCCTCCCGGGCCGGTGGCGGGCGCGCCTGGACTGGGGAGTGAAAGGCACCGGGAGAGCTGGGTCAGGGTTAGGGACGCGAGGGCAGAGGGGGCGCGGCGGGCGGACGGGGAGACCGGGCAGCCTGCGCCGAAGGGGGCTGGTGGGAGGCAAATGTCTGTGCCGCACCAGAGCGCTCCGTCCGCCCAGCTTTCCACAAAAATCCTGTGTAATCGCGTCCTAGTTATTAGCACCCAGCTCCAGCCGGAGGCAGTTTGGAAGCACTGCTTGTTACATAAATGCAGATAGCCGCCGTCCCTCTCCGGACGGAGGCGTCCGTCCGTCTGTCCCCCGGGGGGCTGCGGGCGGGGGGCGCAGGGCTGCCTCTCTTTGTCCAGCGCCAGCGCCTGTGCCTGGCTGTGCGGGTGCCCCGGCGGGCGCGTGGAGCCGGGACTGCGGCTCCCACACAGCCCCCTGCGGCCCCTCTCCCGGCCGGCGGGGCTCCGCTCCCAGTTGGGGACTCTCCCCAGGGGGCCGCCTCCGCTTCGTGCCGGCCAGGTGGCCGCGTGACCCACTTTCCCGGGTGCCCTTCCTCGCATTGCGGGCGGGCGGCGGCGGAGCTCCCCGGAAGCTCGCCCCGGGGTGGCCCGCGGCGCCCCGCCGACCGGAGGACGCGGAGCCGGGGGCGGAGGCCGGGGGCGGAGGCCCGGGCCGCCGGGCGCTGGTGCCGGGAATGGACTGGAAAATGCGTTTAGGAGGCTAATCCCCTGAGTCCCGGCGCCCGGACTTAACCCTAAGCGTCCCTGGGGCAGCCGCGCGCCTCCCAGGCGGCTGGGACTCCCCGGAGGAACCCCGCTGTGGCGGCAGGGGCAGCGGCAGAGGCAGGCAGGGGCAGGGGCAGCGGCAGCGGCAGGTTGGGCTGAGCACGTGGCGTGGCCTGAGGGTGGCAGAAGGACGGTCGGATAGAGATCCGCTCCCAGGGGCCAGCGTTGAGGCGCGAATCCCGAGGGCAGTTGGTTTCCAGGCCCAGCCTGGCCGCCCACTTCGGGGCTGGGGTGCCCCCTGGGAGGCAGGAACCCGGCGCCATGCCGGTCTGTGCCTCCACCGCCGCCAGCTCCCTGCCAAGCCTCACAAATCTCGGGGAGTGGCCAGTGGCACCTAAAGCGCTTGTGGAGGCAGGTGCCCCCACTCCTGAGCCTGTCGGGGAGGGAAATCCCTGGACATAGGTGCCTCTGCCTATTCACCCTCCCCCCACCCCGCTTTGGAGGGAGTGAGGGGTCTTTTCTCACCCGAGCCTCCTCAGGGGCAGCCAGGGAATTCTGACTGGGGTGGACTCTGGGCACCCTTCCTCAGCCACTGGAGTCCGCCCCAGGAGGGCCAAGGCGGACCCTGGGCTCAGGGACCTGGCACACTAGGGGCATGCTAACCTTGGGCCCCATAAGGGGTGGGGAGCCACTCACCCCCATGCTCCCCTCCTTTGGTTATTTCTTCCCCCAGACCTGGGGTGCCTAGTGGGGAATTCCTGCTTTGGGGGCGTGGAGGCCTGTCCTGCTGCACCCAACTCAGGAAGCAGGAGCTGAGAGGGGCCAGGGTCACAGGTTTGAGCAAGGACACTCCCCACACCAGAAATCCAGGTGGAGGGTGGGGCGCAGAGCAGGACCCGGGCCAGAAAGCGCTTACTGAGCTCGTGGGCTCTGGGCTTGGCTGTCCTTGTTGTGGCTGTGGACTCAACCGCTCCTGCTTGGGGCAGGCGTGTGGCTGTGCAGGGCCTGGGCCTGGCCCTGGGGGAGGGGGTGTGGGTGTGCAGGGCCTGGGCCTGACACTTGGACTGAGGCTGGCAAGCCCAGACGTTGCCCCCTCTGCCCCCTCCACCACACCCAGCCTCCTGATGCCTGCTGCTGCTCCTCTCGGGGACTCAGCAGCCTGGGTGGGTCTTCCCTGGGCTCTCCTGAACCTGGGGGGTGAGGAGAGGGGCCTCTGGGGGGAGCCGCTGGTGGAGGGTGGGTCCCGACTTCAAAAACATCCCAAATCTAGCCACTGGAGTGTCAACACCAAAGTATATTTGCAACGGGCCAGACTGCCAGGCGGGTGTGCGTGTGTGTGTGTGTGTGTGTGTGTGTGTGCGCGCGCGAGCAGTCCACCGGTGAGGACGGTCTCCCCACAGGAGAGCCAGTGGAGCATGCGGCTCCGGAGGAGGCAGAGCCTCAGGAGCAGGTGCAGCGTTGGTGTCCCACCTGTACCACACCCCCCCTAATTGGCTTCCCAAACCTTTTTTCTGGAAGGAAAACACTGCCCAGGTGCCGTGCATACCCTCGGAAGGCCTCTGGCCACAGCTGGGCAGAGCTGGCTGTCCTGGGGCTCCTTTGAATGCGGGGTGTCGGCTCACTTTCCTCTCCCCATTTCTCAGTGCTGCACGCGCCACTGTCTGGCCCAGCAGGCCGTCCCACAGGCAGCACCTGAGTGATGGCTAAGTCGGGGCCCGGCTGTCCCACAGGCCAGAGCCTGGTGTGATGGCCAAGTCAGGGGGCCTGGCCGGGGCCGAGGGTGAGCCCAGCTGCTGTGCCTGTGGGGCTGCCATTGTTTAGCAGCTGACTAATGTTCACTGTTCATCACAAACAGAAAACACCCAAGGGAGGTGTCAGTGTCCCTTCCGTTTTCCCGAGTGTGTCTTTCCTGGTTAATCTGGTAACTGAGCGGCTCCATCTGGGCAGGGGCATCTGCAGGTTCGCCTGTCCTGACTCTAAGCGTGGATGCTGGTGTGTGCCAGGCCGGGAGGCGCGGCAGCCAGCTGTGCGTGTAGTTGTGACGTCACCGTACGGCCTCGCCGCCGGGGCTTTGTGCACTGTGCTGGCCTCCACACTACCTGCGTGCGGCCTGGGCGGGCACGGGAGGGTACGCACTGCTGGCTGCGGTCTCCATGGACGGGACACCATCAAGTGTATGTCCTTGTGGAACAGATCGCCTGTGCCCAACACGGTTCAGTGAGTGACTCTGAGGCGATGTCTGTTCCTGTCCACTTAGCGGGGGTGACCCTGGGAGGAGACAGGGATGTGCCCACGGGCTGCCAGGTCCTTGAGGGGCAGCAGGCCTGGGCCGGCCTCCTTGTGCTCTGCCCTTGGCTGTAGACCGGAGGAGGGGCTGTGCCCTCTCGGAAGGTGCTTCCCTGGAGAGATGGTCTTCTCTTCTCAGCCTCTGCGGCCTCGGGATCCTGTGGGAGGGGAGGGACCGCAGAGACAGGATTTCAGCTACTAACTTAGCACCTTTGCTTCCTGCACGGATACTTGGAGAGAGGTGCCCTCAGGGGGGAAAGGTGGTGCACTCTGGGCATCTGAGAAGGAGGGTGCATTAGGCTTTGGTGCCCCCTGACCAGCCCTGCGGAACCATCTGTGTCCAGCATGTGCCTGAGGCCTCCCCAGTCCATGCAGCAGACATGGCGCCCCCCTTGCCGGGAAGGGAAGTGGGAGTGAGGGGTGAGGAGTGGGGGGGGGGGGGCTGTCCTGGAGCCCAGCACCCTGTCTGAAGTTCAGCTGCAACTGTTTCCCGCCACGGTGCCCACCACTCTCCAGAGACCGGCTGCAGGGCGGCAGCAGATGTGCTGGCTGGGGAGGAGGTAACGTGAGATCTGAGCAGGGATCATCTTGCAAAGGAAGCGCGCTGAGCTGGAGACAGCACCCTGCCCGGTAACTCTGTAAGCTCTGTGAGCCCGGCGCTGTTGTGCTGTTTGGAGGTGGGAGATGCAAAGGGGGGAATGGGAGAAAGCACGTCTTACCCAGCGTAACCGGCGCCGTGCCACACGGAAGCAGGAGCTCAGAGGCAGGGAGGCCCAGAGACGTCCCGACTGCACAGCAGGCAGGGGCTCAGGGGAACGGTGACCCCACAGTTTGTCCTGCAGCCGGGAGGGAGCGGGGGTATGAATTCTCCGGGCTTCTGGGGTCTGTGCCTTCCATAGCCGTCCAGGCAGAGCGGCAGTGGCCCGAGGCCCTCGTTCAAAGGGAGCAGCGGGTAGCTAGCTCCGTTCCCCTCCCTGTGGCCTGGAGATTCCCCCGTGTGGCTGCCTGGCACCGTGAGACAGCCAGGTGGGGCCCGGTGCACTGGATTGGAATGCCAGCTCTGCCGGTTGCTAGCTGAGTGGACTTTGTAGACCTCAGTATTCCAATCTGTAAAACGGGATCCAAAGAGGTTTGTGAAGACTAGATCACAGTAATGTGTGCTAGCATGGCGCCAGGCCGGTGATGAACGTGAATGTGAGTGGTGGCTGCCCTGTTCCATGCCTGTCCTTAAAGTGTCCTGCCCCGCTGCATCGGGCAGTGGGCAGTGCCAACTCTGCACGTCCTGAAGAAAGAGCAACTCCGCTGCCTGCCCACTGCCACTCCCTTCCCTCTCCAGCCAGGAGCTGCTTTGAGCAGGGAGCCCGCCCCTGCCCCCACCCGGAGTTGTGGTGGAGCCTGCAGCCAGGTGGCTGGTACTGCATGGGCATCGGGTGCTGTGCAGCCTTTGTTCTGCACCCCAAGGGGCTCTCCCCAGCACCCACCTCTCCCGGGCTCAGCCTGCTGGACACCGCTGACCATCTGGAGTGCTCGCCGTGGCAGCAGCCTGCACTAGCAGGGAAGCCGGGGCCGGCCCCTGCCTCCCCTCAAACGTCCCCACTTGGGGAGGGAGGGCCACAGGACCCCTCTCCAGCGGCCTGGTCCCACCTCCTCCAGTGAGCAGTGCAGCCGGTCAGGGAAGGCTCCCTCGCGGCTCCCTGCTGCAGAGGAGCTTTGCCAAGCGTGCTGTGCGTTTGCCCCTGCTTCAGCCGAGCCTCTGGTGGCCTGGGAGCGAGGGCCAGTCGTTCTCCATTTCACAGAGGAGGAAGGTGGGGCCACGGCAGGCATTTGCTGGCCGTCTCACACCGAGCGGCCACCTGTGGCCCAGGCCTTCCTGCTCCCCAACTCGAAGCCGAGGGAGCGGGAGGGACCCGGTGGACAGACACCTCAGAGGAGGCGGGGCCCGGCCGGGGTGCAGCCTAGCCAGTGACATGCCACTTGCTCCACCAGCCACCCCCTCCACACACACACACAGACACACACAGACAAGACGGGACAGCTCCTGCAGGGACAGGGGGTCAGTCGAGGACATGGTTGGAGGGGGGCCCAGCCAGAGCTGAATGTGGGGCCCACATCCCAGGCTCGCAGAATACAAGCCGTCCAAGAACAGAGGGGCCAAAGGGAGGGTCCCCTGGGATCCAGCCTGAGACAGAGACAGCCCCTGCAGTGTGGGCACAGGGTGCAGGGCATGGCAGGCCCAGGCGGGGTGAGCCTGGCGCTGGGCAGAGACCAGTAGAACAGTGCCCAGAAAGCACGGACTGGGGGGGAAGATGTGGCAGGTGGAGTCAGCCCCTCTCCTGGGCTGTGCAGAGCCCGGTTCTCGGCAGGCTCTCTCAGGGGACGTCAGAGCCGCCGGCTGGTGGCCGGGGGCTCCACGGGCGCAGCTGCTGGCACAGCTGGCGGAGAGCAGGCCGGAGGCCGGGGCACGAGGGCCGTAGGGAGTGTGACCGTGGACTGACGTGGAGTCTGCACCCTCCTCCTGGAATTGGAGCGTCCAGACCTCGAAGCCCGGCTCCTCTGTCCGCTCAGAGCCTGAGCTCACTCCTGCCTGGGCGGCCGGGACTCGCTCCACGGGCTGGGCCTGGGTGCGGGCCTTCCCCGGGAGGAGCCGCCCAGAAGCTCCCATTCCTGGAGGAGAGTCTGGGCGTGGGAGCCGGCATGCCCGCCCATGCCTGAGGGCCGGAGGCCGGGGCCTGCCCTCGCCGGAGAGGGCAGCCTGCCAGCCGCCCCTGGCCTTCCTCATGGCCCTTTCTGTTCAGAGGGCTAGGGGCCTGGGACCTCCTGGGGAGCATCTCCCCTCCCCTACAGACGCGGTCTCACCTGCCGGGAGCTCGGCTGAGCCTGGTCCACGCCCTCCCTGCATGCAGGGACCCACAGCACTGTGACAGAGCCCCGGGTTCCAGCTCGGGGGCCTCCTCCCACAGGCAAAACCGTCCTCCTCAGCGGGTCCTCACACCGCCTCCCTGCTGCGTCCTCCCGCCCCACCATCTGTCCTCCCCTGCCACCGGCTCACGGTGTCACCATGAGAAAATGAGGCAAGAGCCCTGGCCGGTGTGGCTCAGTGGATAGAGCGTCGGCCCGTGGACCGAAGGGTCCCAGGTTCGATTCTGGTCAAGGGCATGCACCTCGGTTGCAGCTCCTCCCCGGCCCAGGCCCCAGCCCCCAGGCCCCAGGCCAGGATGTGTGCGGGAGGCAGCCGATCAATGTGCCTCGCACAGTGTCTCTCTGTGTGTCTCCCTCCTTCTGCTCTACCTAAAACCAATAGAAAACATCCTCGGTGCAGAGAAACCAGAAAAAAGTGAGGCGAGAGCACAGCAAACTGCCTTCTGAGCGCCTGTCTCAGGGAGCGCGATGCCCGTCCCCAGTCACTGGTTCCTGGTGCCCACGGGGACTCGGTCTGTCCTGAGGTCACACCGCCCGGCCCCCAGCTTGGCGCCAAGCGAGTCCGCTGAGAGGGAGCGGCAGCCTGCAGCCCTGAGGCTGGCCCGCCGGGAGAGGGGCAGAGCCTGTGCGGGCCCTGCAGGTTGTGGTCTGGAGTGGAGCCCATGTGGCTGGCGAGGCTGCCTCCAGGAACCCCATTCTCTGATCCCTGGCCAGCTCCCCAGCACCCCCCCCCCCCCCCGCCTCACTCCTAGGCTCTGGGGGCAGCTGCTGTGAGCTGCCAGGGCAAAAGAGGTCGAGAAAGCACCTCCAAGCCAAGCCTGGCTGCCCTCGAGGCTCCCGTTGGGGGGAGGGGGCTGGCCGCAGCGGCCCTGGCTCTCAGCCGCTCTGTCCACCTTGCTGCTTGGGGGCGCTCACCTGGGACTCACTCAGCCTCCGGGTGTCGCTGCCCCTCCCCGGCTCACCGCAGCTGCCCTGGACATGGCCAGGCCCACGGGCCACCCCCTCTGCACCCTGCTTCCCGCCTCAGCGCCCGTGCACCTGCCTCCCCGCCGCACCCCTGCCCTCATCTCACACCGAGCATCGAGGTCACAGCGGCTGCTGGGTGAAGCCTGTGAGCCGGCTGGGCGACCCTCCTCTCAGAGCCGGCACCAGCGCCTCGCCGTGGCCTCACCGTGGCCTCGCTGGCCCGGGCCGGGCTCCTCCGTGAGGCGGCTCCCAGGGGCACAGGACGGCGCTGCGGCCTGGGCTGGGCTGGGAGTGCGTGCTGGGGGCTACGCGGTTGCTTATTGGACAGTTGGTGGTTATAAGAACAAACTTCCCGGCGCGGCTCAGGGCTGAGCGTCCACCTATGGACCAGGAGGTCAGGGTTGGATTCCTGGTCAGAACACAGGCCCGGGTTGTGGGCTCCATCCCCAGTGGGGGCCGTGCACGAGGCAGCCCATCCATGATTCTCTCTTATCATGGATGCTTTTCCCTCTCCCTTCCTCTCTGAAATCAATTTTTTTAAAAATACATTTTTTTAAAGAACAGAAAACTTCCCAGAGTTCTTGGTCATTCAGACACTGTTGTAAGCATCTCACACACAACAACGCATTTCGCTTCCCTGGCCGCTCCCTGGGCAGGACTCCTGTGCTCCCCCTTCTCGCAATGGAGAAGCCAGGAACCCACCCTCTCCCCACAGAGAGTGGGCTAACCGCCCTGTCAGTGCAGAGCCGGGGTCCCGGTCTGGAAAGCCAGGCTCTCTGTCCACGCGGCCCCTCTCCCCCGTGGGGGCCGGGAGGGGGCCGCTCCCTGAGCCTGAGCCACGCCGGACCTCACCTCCAGGGCTGCCACCCTGTGTCGCCGCCCCGCCCCGCCCCTGGCTCCTGTCTGCCCGCCTGCTCCCCTGACCGCAGACGCCCGGAGCTCTGCTCATCCTCAGCCTCGGCGTCGTTCCTGTGCCCGCGGTGCCTCCCCAGCACTAAGCGTGTCCTCGCGCCCGCTTCCTGCCGGTGCCTGTGCCGGGAGCGGTGCCCTGGCTGTGCTGGAGGCGTGTCCTGACGTGACCACTTCCGTCCCCTGAGCCTTCAGCATCACGGGGCCGCGCTGCCCAGGGAGCCGGCCATGGAGAGCCGGTCTGGGAGAGTGCCCGGAGCTGCCCAGGGCGTCCCGGCTGCCCCAGACCCCGGGGCCCACGCCAGCAGGCGCGCTGTGCCAGGCCTGTCCTCAGCTTGGAGGGCTTCTCCAAGGCTCTCCTGTCCTCACCCAAATCCCAACCGGCGGCAAAGAGGGGCTCCTCGCTGGGGACGGGGCGTTCTGGGCGCTGCCTTGGTCTCGGACGAAAGGACCGGAGCTGCCTCGGGCCCAGGGCCTGTCCGGGAGCACCGGAGCCCGCCCTGTCATGCCGAGCACGAGCTGGGCCAGGGTCACCGCGGCTCAGGCCTCACTGACGTTAGGAGGCAGCTCGCTGCAGTCCCTGATGTGTTTGGAAGCGGAGAGGCCTTCCTCCGACCCGCCACTCCGGATTGTCCACGGCCGCCCGCTGGACTCTCCCTGCAGCCGGCCTGGAGGGAGGGCGCCCGGCCACCCGAAGCCACCCACACCGCACACCTACGGACGGCCTTCGTTCACCCAGGGGCCGCTTGCCCAGAGCTTTCTGTCGGGGTGAGAGGGGGTGTGGGGGGGCCACTGGATGGGGCCACTCACACCAGCGCTCTGCCCCTGGCCAGGCCTCCTCTGAGGGTTCAGTGGATGGCGGAGGCTTCTGCCGAATTTCTGGTTAAAGATTGGGGCGGGGGCTGGGACAGGCTGCTCCCGGAGCCTTGCCCCAGGTGGCCCTGCGGGTCTGATTGCCCACTCCCCGCCCCCACTGAGCCGACCTCTCTGGCCTGCATCCTGCATCTGAGTGATGGATGGCCTGCCCCCTCCCCCCCGCCCTGCGGCCAGCCCGCTCCCAAGCCACCGCCTTCTCAGCCCTTCCCAGACATGCCTGTGTTTATGACACCCAGAGAGGAGCACCCTGGGCCTGGGAGCACCCTGATTAGCCCCACATTGATGGATGGGCCCCTGCCAGGCCCCCTCCCCACCCTTGTCACCTCCCAAGGCTCAGATAATGGCCGGTGTGTGTGTGGGGGCGGGGGACGTCAGTGTTGAAGGGGTGGTGATGGAGTAGGGCAGGCACCAGCCTCTCAGAGATGCTTTGGGGGGCTGGGAGGTCTGTGCCCCCTTCCCACCAGGGAGCTGGGGCAGGGCAGACAGTGCTGGGGGCGGGCAGCTTCCCCAGAGGCCAGTCCCCTCCCCCTCATCACTTCATTTCTCTCTCCGGTGTGCAGCGTGTGCGGCCAGGATCGTTGGTGTGTGTCCTTGCTGTGCTTTGTGAGAGCGGTTTGTGGTTCCTGTGTGTGGGGAGGGCTGTGCTGTGTGTGCACGGGCCACAGCCTGTGCGGGACGCCTGGTCGCCTCCTTTCCCTGTGGAGGTGAGGGCCCAGCGGGAGGAGGGCACAGGTCGGTCTCGGATAATCGTTCTGTCCATAAGATCACAGACCACTGGTTTGACTCTTTCCCCCCAGAAAACGGCCTGCGGGCTGGGTCTGATGGAGGCCGTGGTCCCTGCTTTGTTACTGGCGCGCGCCTGAGTGTCCGTGCCTTCTCTCCCGAAGGCGACCTCCGCCACTGGCAACACAATGCCACCCCTGGAGGCTTCGCTGCCGGCCCGGTGCCTGGTGAGCCAGCCTGTGCCCAGGCCCGGCGAGGGGTGGGCTCCGGGGCTGCCCTCCCTGCAGTTCCTGGCCTGGCTCCCTGGCCCGGCTCCGGGACGGCTCCCGGGGGGTCCGCTCAGGAAGGCCATCGGGCCCAGCCCACGGAGAACACCCAGGCCCGGAGCATCGCCTGGGAAGTGCCTGGTGCCTGGGCTCCTTCATGAAGGGTGTCGGCGGCCAGGAGGCCCAGGACCAGGTGGGAAGCCCTGGCCTGGGAGGAGCAGTTTCCCTCCTGGTCCTGGCACTGAGGGCCGGCCCAGCCTCCGGCCTCACCCACAGCAGGCTGCCCCTGAGGGTGCCACCTCTCGATGCCCAGAGGGCAGAGGCCTGGCTGGGAGATGGGGAGGAGGACTGGGCCTGTGGGTGCTGCTCCCCAGCCTCCATGTGTCCACACTTAGTGCCGGGGCTAGGCAGGGGCCGCCTCTCCGTCCCCTCCCCTCGGCTAGATGGCCACACCCCTCTGTCCCCTGCGGAGGGGGCGGGGGAGGGCAGAGTCCTGCCTGCCAGAGGGGAAGGTGAGTCGGAATCCTAGGGTCTCAGAATCAGCAGGAGTCGGATCATTTAACACCCACGCACTTTTTTTCTTAATTATCCCAAGGATATTTTGCCTTTTTTTTTTTTTTTTTTTTTTTACAGAATGGGAGAAAGGGGGGGGAGAGAGAGAGAAACATTGATGTGAGAGAGATCTATCGATTGGTTGCCTCTCACAAGCACCTGACCAGGGCTGGGAATTAAGCCTGCAACCAAGGCACGTGCCTTTGACCAGAATGGAACCCGGGACTCTTGGGTCTGTAGGCCGACGCTCTATCACCGTCGGCTAGGGCCCCTCTCACTTCTTAAAACTCGCCCAGTTGCTGATCATCCAGCCTCTGCCTGTGCCCCCCTCCCCCCGTGACAGAGGACTCACACCCACACAGGAGCCTACCGTTCTGACTGCCCCGATCCTGGCCCGAGGCTGCAGCCCAGCGCCTCAGACACGCTGTCTCACAGGACGTCCCTGGTCACCCAGGTGGCCCTGGCTCCCGGGGGCCCCTCCCGTTCGCTCCTTCAGCCACGACTGATGCTGGCCCCTCAGGGCTCTTTGGAGCAGATGGTCCAGCCCCTCTCAGCTGGCTGCTGCAGCCTGGGCCGCCAGGACTCCCCCCACAGCCCAGGCTCCCGGAGCAGAGCGGGCAGCTGCGCCCACGTCCGCCATCTTCCCTCCAGCCCTGCTGTGCTCTGGATTAGCAGCAAATTGCAGAGAAAGATCCGCTTACCCCAGTGGGAGTGAGGATTAGGTGGTGTGGGGAAGGAGGGGCCCCGCGGGAGGGAGCGTGGCCCAGGGGCTGAGCGTGGACCTAGGAAGAGCCAGAAGGTCACAGTTCCATTCCCGGTCAGGGCACACACCCGGGTTGTGGGCTCCATCCCCAGTGTGGGGCGTGCAGGAGGCAACTAATGAATGGTTCTTTCTCATTGATGTTTCTCTCTCTCTCCCTCTCCCTTCCGCTCTGAAATCAATAACAATATTGAGAGAGAGACTCGGGGCCCGGGCAGACAGCGGGGTGGCGGCACAGGGCGCAGTGGTGTGGGACCTAGAGCGGGATTCCTGCAGTCACTTCACCCTGAAGCCCTGGCAGCCCAGACTCTCCGGGCTGCCTGTGCCGAGGACGGGCGGCCGGGTGGGTGTGGCCCTGGTGGGAGCTCCTGTGTGGGTCACTGGCAGTCTCCCATCGTCGCCCCTCGGTCCCTCGGTGCTTAGAGACACATCGGCCTGGCACTGGTCACTCCCTCCTGCAGGCCCGGGGCTGCTTGCCTCTCTGAGCTGTGCTAAGCTGCCCGCGTTAAAGGGGTTAAAGGAGCCGCTCGCCCTGGGAGAGGCTGGACTTCTTTGATCCTAAAAGTAACCCAGGTGCCTCCTTCCTGAACCCCAAAGGGGAATCCTCAGGATCTGCCCCCCTCCCCACCTCCCCGCCCTCACCTACTCAGTTCAGACCGACCTGGAGCCCCTTCTCATATGTCAATAAAGGCTATTGCTCTTTACCCCCTTCCTTGGCAGGGAACTTCCTTGGCAGGGAACTCCTGGCCCAGCAGGGTGGCATACTTTCCTGCTTCCTCCTGGTACCCCCCTCCGCTTGCCAAACCCTGAGGCTGAGCTGGGGCAGATGGGAGCTGGGGGGGGGCGGAGTCCCTAGGATTGCCGCCAGGCCCCTCACACCAAAGTCACTGTCCCCCAGTCTCCTGACAAGGCTGGGAGTAGGGGTTGATATTTCAGAAAACAGGAGACGGAGAGAAAGGGGAAGGGGAGGGGGGAGGAGGGGAGAGGATGGCACTGAGATGAAGAGCAAGGCCAGGCGGGACAGTCTGCAGGAGGCCGGGGCCTGGGAGATGAGGTGAGGGCTCCAGAGGTGCTGGGATTCCCGTGAGGAAAGAGGAAGCCAGGAATTTGGCCCTCAGTCCAAGGGTCCAGCTGGTTAATAATTAGCACCTGGTTGTCAGTCATTGGTGTCCCCTCAGTTTTCTCTCCCACCTGGAGCTACGCCCAGCCCTTCCCCAGCTCTGACAGGAGCCCCCTCCCCGTCCGTGATTCTCTCCCATCATTGATGTCTCTCTCTCTCTCCCTCTCAGACAATCAGCTTCTAAGGGTTTAGGTGAGGGGGGAGGCGGGGGCCCGGAGTTTGCCCTCTGGTGGCGTGTTTCTCCGATAACGGCTGGACAGCGTCCCAGCAGAGGCCTCCAGGTCTGGTGCCTCCTCCTCGGGTCCCTGGTGCAGCCCACCCCATGGCTGTGCTTCTCTCCGGGGCGGAGCCGTTTCCGTAGGTCTGGAGGGGGCGGGCAGAGGAGGGCAAAGGGAAAAGGAGGCCGGAGTGGAGAGGGACCCATCCTGCCTCCCACGCCTGCCCTCCAACCAGGGTCCCTGTCCCCTGGGAGGCCCAGGGTGGGAGGGAGACGCTGCCCTCCCCTGGGGGACCCCGGCACAGACCTGGGCTGGGTGGGAGTGGCCACGGGGAGGAGGCTGGCGGCTCCTGGGGCGGCCCCCTGTGGCCGTGGAGGCGGGGAAGGCCACGGGAGGATCGGGGACCTGAGAGAATAGGCCCCCGATCTGTCCTGTCCAATTCCAGCCAGACCGGCACCCACGGGCACTGTGGCCCACCGTGCACCCAGCGCGGCCTCACGGCCTCGGCCTTTCTCTGGTGGGCACGTCTCCGGGGCTCGGAGCCCAGATCTGCATTCCCCGGGGCTGCACGCCGCCTCCTTCTCCCTCGTATCTGACTTGTTATCAGTTGTTTAAAAAAAATTTTTTTTTTATTGGTTTCAGAGGAAGGGAGAGGGAGAAAGAGAGAAACATCCATGATGAGAGAATCATCCATCAGCTGCCTCCTGCACGCCCCACACTGGGGGTCAAGCCCGCAGCCCGGGCCTGTGCCCTGACCGGGAATCAAACCCTGACCTGCCCCCAGCCCCGCACCCAGCCCGCACCCAGCCCCGCACCCAGCCCCGCACCCAGCCCGCACTCAGCCCCGCACCCAGCCCAGCCCTCAGCCCCGCACCCAGCCCGCACCCAGCCCCGCACCCAGTCCTGCACCCAGCCCTCAGCCCCGCACCCAGCCCCGCACCCAGCCCGCACCCAGCCCCGCACCCAGTCCTGCACCCAGCCCTCAGCCCCGCACCCAGCCCCGCACTCAGCCCCGCACCCAGCCCCACCCCCAGCCCCACCCCCAGCCCCATACCCAGCCCCACCCCCAGCCCCCGCACCCAGCCCCTCACTCAGCCCCGCACCCAGTCCTGCACCCAGCCCTCAGCCCCGCCCCCAGCCCCTGCACTCAGCCCCACACCCAGCTCCTCACCCAGCCCTCAGCCCCGCACCCAGCCCCTCACTCAGCCCCGCCCCCAGCCCCGCCCCCAGCCCCACACCCAGCCCCGCACCCAGCCCCGCACCCAGCCCTGCACCCAGCCCTGCCCCCAGCCCTGCACTCAGCCCAGCATCCAGCCCCGCACTCAGCCCCAAGCAGGAAGTGCAAGCGGCCGTGCTCCCGCTCCCTGTTCTGCTCGCTGCAGTGCAGACCCCGTGTCTGGGCCAGGTTCCTCACCACCAGCCAGCATAGTGCCACCTGGGCCCGGTCCTTCTCTGCTGGGCGGGCTGGCCTGTGCCTGGAGGATGGCAGTGGCCTGTGTGGCCAATAGCACCACTTCCCCTCCCCCATGTGCGCCACTAAAAGTTGTCTTTCTGAGCGCCGGCCTGGCCTGCGACCAAAGGGTCCCAGGTTCTATTCCAGTCAAGGGCATGTACCTCAGTTACAGGCTCCTCCCAGGCCTGGGCCCTGGGCAGGGCTCATGCAGGAGGCAACCAACCAATGTGTCTCACATCGATGTTTCTCTGTCTTTCCCTCTCCTCCCACAATCAATGGGAAAATATCCTCTGGTGAGCATTAAAAAGAAAAGTGTCTTTATGCATGGCTGAGTGTCCAGGGGGTGTGGGGGCAGCATTACCCCGGCTGGAAACCACTAGATCCTGTGCTGTCACTGTGCCCAGACCCTGCTTTTCCAAAAGTACCCCCGCACTTGACGTGGGCACCGCAGGTTCCAGCCAGAGTTACTGTTCACAGCTCCTCCACGCCGGCCCTGGGCGTGGCTCCTTCGGCTCAGCCCAGGCCCCAGCACATCCGCCTGTGAATACCGAGTTCCTACGCAGCTCCCTCCCCCACCGCTCCGCTGTCTCCTGGGACCGCGCTGTCTGTACTTCCTCCCATCCCTTCACCTTTGAAAGAGGGGGCTCAGCCTTAACATGTCTGCAGGCTCGGTGCGCTGTACACAGTAGTGCTCCATAAACGCACAGTAGACGGGTGGGAGCTGGCCGGCTTTCCCTCCGCAGCCCCAGGAAGTTCTGAGGCTCCCTCTTTGCACACCTGTGTTCCTGGCACTTTGTTTAACCCCTGGAGCAGATGGGAAAACATCTGCTGACACCTCCCTCCTGGCAGTGTTTGCAGCAAACAGAAGCCTTTTCCCATTGAGTTGGCACTTACTGTGTACCTCCTGTGTACCACGCCTCTGGGGCCAGGGCGCTGTGGCTGTGTGAGGTGCTGGACATGAGCGTGTGACTTTTTATTTTTAATATATCTTTATTGATCTCAGAGAGGAAGGGAGAGGGAAAGAGGGTTAGAAACACCAATGATGAGAATCATGGATCGTCTGCCTCCTGCACGCCCCACACTGGAGAATGAGCCCACAACCTGGCCATGTGCCCTGACCGGGACTCAAACCCTGATCTCCTGGTTCAGAGGTCGACACTCAGCCGCTGAGCCATACAGGCCGGGCAGACGTGTGGCTTGGCAGGCAGGGTGCTCGGTGAATTACTCTTGTGGGTGTCTGTGCTGTTCCCACCAGGGTGTGTTCTGGGTCTCCCTTCCACCAGCGGCTCCGCACCCCACGGTCCCTCCTCCACGCCAGCTCCCACCCCCATCCTGCCAGGCCCTCGCTCTCGCTGTCCCTGTGCTTGGCGGGCCTGCTTCGCTACTTGGCAAACGTCCACTCAGCCTTCAAGGCCCTTCTCTCATCTGCCCCCAAATTCATTATTTCCTCCAGTCCTGCTGCGTTATTGTTTAACCTATCCTGTGTCCTTGAGCTGTGACCATGTCCCACGTGCATGTGTGTGCGTGCGTCTATTTGTTTATAATCCCTACTTTCAGGCACTGGACGGATTCATAATTATTAAGTAAATGGAATTAAATGGCTTTGTTTTCCAAAGCATTCCTTTGTGCTGTTCTGAGAGTGCTCTGGTGAACACCTTTAGCTAACCTGCCCGGGCTCCCATGTGTTTCTGTGCATGTAGACATGCACATACTTCTACACACAGCGCTGTGTGCCCACACACACACACACGCATGCAGGTGTCTGCACACACACGCATGCAGGTGTCTGTTCCCATGTTTCTGCAGATCTTTCCGTGTGCCCTCCAGTGCTGCCCTGTCTAGGTGGCCCCAACCTCCAGCCCCGCGCCTGCACAGGTGAGACCTGAGAAGGTGGAGGTTGGGGTGACTGGTGGTAACTAGGGCCCCCCCCCCCACAAGCTTGGCTTTGTCCACCCACCTGAGACTCCTGCCCCTCCAGGATCTCCTCTGGCCCAGCCCTACTCCAAGGGGATGGCCGAGCCTCCTGTCCACTGTGCCCTCGGTGGGCAGTCCTCTGTGGCCTAGTCACCTCACACCCCCTTCCGATCCATCTCTGCCCTGATTAATTGGAATTTGGCTAGTGGAGACCATCTGTTCTCTTCCAGCCTGTTTCCATGACAACCAAGTGGCTTGAGACTGAGGTTTGTGGTGAGCAAAGTGGCCTGGGGGATGCTGGGAAAAATCAGCCAAGTCCTTCCCTCAAACTGCTCTGACTGCCTCACCTTCTCCTCTCTGCCCTGCCCTCCTGCTAAGGCAGCGAGTCTGGGGCACCCCCTTGCCCACCCCACCCAGCCCTCTCTCTCCTGGCTTCTCAGCCTTCCCCCACATGATTCCCGCCCCCTCCATACACCTCGCAGACCAGGGAGCGAGCCCGGCCCTCCTGCCCGCACCCACAGCTGGAGGGAACTTGGGGACGTGCAAGCCTGTGGTTTGTGCCTAGACTTTTAAAAATATATATATATTTTTATTGATCTCAGAGAGGAAGGAAGAGGAAGAGAGAGAAAAACATCAATGATGAAGGAGAATCATTGATCAGTTGCCTCCTGCACGTCCCACACTATGGATAGCTTATGCCCTTGATTGGAACCAAACCTGGGACCCTTTAGCCCGCAGCCCACGCTCTACCTACTGAGCCACCCAGCTAAGTCTGTGCCTAGACTTTTGAGCTCAGCCACTCTGCCTCCCAACCACTTCCTCACCGTGCCGCACTCTGTCGCTCACAGTTCACAGATGCCCCCCATGATGGCTTATGCATTGCCCCTCCCGGCCTGTGCCCAGGGACCTGCCCCCACGGCCCTGCAGGTGACAGGCCTGGAGCGTGGGGTCCTCTGTTCCTCCCTGGGCCTGAGTGCTCCCTCACAGCCCACACGGGGGACCTGGGGAGCGCCTCAGTGGTCATGGCACGAGAGATGGGGCAACCCCAGGCCCCGCCCCGGCCAGCTCCTCGGAAAGCCCGGACACGGTGTGAGGCTGTGCCCCGCCCCCAGGCAGTGCCCTCCGGGAGCGATCCTGCCCTCATCCCTCCCTCACGGCCTCTTCTGTGGCTGCTGCGCGTCTTCAACCCCAGGTGCACGCCGCTCGCCCGGGGGTCTTTCTCTCTCGGGCACGATGTGCCACCACACCTTCCCCACAGGGGCTGAGGGGGCTGCCAGGGCCCCCACCCGGCCGCGTCCAGCCCGGGCGGGCAGCCCGGTCGTCAGTGGTCATTCTCAGAGCAGCCGTTTGGGGAGGCTTCCATTGCGGGGTCAGCTTCCCCACGCCAGGCTACTTCACGTGCCTCTTTTCCCTCTGTTGACACAATGCACTGCCATCTCATCCGCCCTTTAAGTGTTTGGTCAGCCTGGCTGGTGGCTCGGTGGCTAGAGCACTGGCCCACGCCCGAAGGGTCCCGGGTTCCATTCCCGTCAAGGGCACTTATCTCGGTGGCAGGCTCCAGCAGGAGGCAACCAATTGATGTGACTCTCCCACATGGATTTTCTCTGTCCCCCTCCCCTCCCTTCCATTCTCTCTAAAAATCAATGGAAAAACACCCTCGGGTGAGGATTAGCAGCAACAAATAAAAATAAAATCGCGAAGTGCGCAGTGAGCGGTGCAGTGTGCTCACAGGCAGCGCAGCCACCCCCTCGCAGACACTCGTCGCCAGGAAGCCTGGGCTGTGTGCAGACACCCGTGTCTCCCCAGAGCCGTGGCCAGGCCTCTGTCCGTGTCTGTGTGTCAGGCGGTCACATGGCTGCACGCACGCTCCTGGCCCGCCTCTGGCCCTCTCCCTCTCCCCGCAGTGCTTTTTAAAAACCGTCTTTCTGCCCCGCCGCCTGGCTCAGCGGCTGAGCGTCGACCTAGGAGCCAGGATGTCAAGGTTCAATTCTGGTCAGGGCACAGGCCCGAGTTGCGGGCTCCATCCCCAGTGTGGGGCGTGCAGGAGACAGCCCATCCATGATTCTCTCTCACCATTGATGTTTCTATCTCTCCCTCTCCCTTCCTCTCTGAAACCAATTTAAAAAACTAGTATACAGAATTTTATTTAAAAATAAGAATGAAATAGTCTTTCTTCTCCCTCCTCCCGCTAACTCCCTCGCTCTGAGGCCCAGCTCACCCCCTCTCTCCACCTCTCCCGTCGCCCAGGCCTCCTCCGGAACGCCCGTGGCTTTGGGTTAGACTGTGAGAAACAACTAAGCACGACACTTGCCACCCAGGGGTGACTGTTTCCCATCTGGGCCCGCAGGCTGGGTTTCTAGAGGAAAAGAAAATGTGTGTGTTTTCTTGTTCCTCTGCCTCCTGCTTCCTGCCCCCTCATCACCTCCCCACGTGTGCAAACAGCGTTGGGCATGGGCACGCTCAGTCAGCTATCAGTGAGCCCAAGCGATGCAACCTAGAGAGGCCTGGGCAGGCGGTGGGCAGCCTGGCACAGCAGAGGCTGGAGGTGTGAGGGCTGGAGGTGTGAGGATGGAGGTGTGAGAATGGAGGTGTGAGGGCTGGAGGGTGTGAGGATGGAGGTGTGAGGATGGAGGTGTGAGGATGGAGGTGTGAGGATGGAGGTGTGAGGATGGAGGTGTGAGGATGGAGGTGTGAGGATGGAGGTGTGAGGGCTGAGGGTGTGAGGATGGAGGTGTGAGGGCTGAGGGTGTGAGGCTGAGGGTGTGGGGATGGAGGTGTGAGGGCTGAGGGTGTGAGAATGAGGTGTGAGGGCTGAGGGTGTGAGGGCTGAGGGTGTGAGGATGGAGGTGTGAGGGCTGGAGGGTGTGAGGATGGAGGTGTGAGGGCTGGAGGGTGTGAGGATGGAGGTGTGAGGATGGAGGTGTGAGGATGGAGGTGTGAGGATGGAGGTGTGAGGATGGAAGTGTGAGGGCTGGAGGGTGTGAGGATGGAGGTGTGAGGGCTGGAGGGTGTGAGGGATGGAGGGTGTGAGGGATGGAGATGTGAGGATGGAGGTGTGAGGATGGAGGTGTGAGGGCTGAGGTTGTGAGGATGGAGGTGTGAGGATGGAGGTGTGAGGGCTGGAGGGTGTGAAGATGGAGGTGTGAGGGCTGAGGGTGTGAGGATGGAGGTGTGAGGGCTGAGGGTGTGAGGATGGAGGTGTGAGGGCTGAGGGTGTGAGGATGGAGGTGTGAGGATGGAGGTGTGAGGGGTGAGGGCTGAGGGTGTGAGGGCTGAGGGTGTGAGGGCTGAGGGGTGAGGGCTGAGGGTGTGAGGATGGAGGTGTGAGGGCTGAGGGTGTGAGGATGGAGGGGTGAGGGCTGAGGGGGTGAGGGCTGAGGGGGTGAGGATGGAGGTGTGAGGGCTGAGGGTGTGAGGGCTGAGGGTGTGAGGATGGAGGGGTGAGGGCTGAGGGGGTGAGGGCTGAGGGTGTGAGGATGGAGGTGTGAGGATGGAGGTGTGGGGATGGAGGTGTGAGGATGGAGGTGTGAGGGCTGAGGTTGTGAGGATGGAGGTGTGAGGATGGAGGTGTGAGGGCTGAGGGTATGAGGATGGAGGTGTGAGGATGGAGGTGTGAGGATGGAGGTGTGAGGGCTGGATGGTGTGAGGATGGAGGTGTGAGGGCTGAGGTTGTGAGGATGGAGGTGTGAGGATGGAGGTGTGAGGATGGAGGTGTGAGGGCTGAGGTTGTGAGGATGGAGGTGTGAGGATGGAGGTGTGAGGATGGAGGTGTGGGGATGGAGGTGTGAGGATGGAGGTGTGAGGGCTGAGGTTGTGAGGATGGAGGTGTGAGGATGGAGGTGTGAGGGCTGAGGGTGTGAGGATGGAGGTTTGAGGGGTGAGGGCTGAGGCTGTGAGGATGGAGGTGTGAGGGCTGAGGGTGTGAGCGGGTGAGGAAGACACACTGGTTGTAGTTGTGGAGAACACACTGCAGCTAGGGGCATGAAGCGGGGGAGCATGTGCAGAGCGAGCCTGATGGGTGGGGCATCCAGGTCTGGGGCCTCTGCTCCCTTCCCTCCCTCCCTCCCCCCTTCCTCTCAGATGGGACAGCTGGCAGCCTGCACCCTCTCCCAGCCATAAGCTGCTCCCCAGCCTGGGCCTGAGGGAGCTGGAGGGGGCGGGGGAGCCTGCTGAGACTGGCCTTGTGCCAAGGTGAGACGCTGGTTCCCTTCGTTGGGACCGTCCCGAGTGAGACAGCTTTTGGGAGCCGGGAGCCGCCGGCTCTGCCCCTCCGCGGTCCCACCTCCTCCCGGCGGATTCTCTCCCCTCGGAGATCAGATAGCTCCCCTCGGAGATCGGAGATCGTATCCACCCTCACCCCTGGGCGCTTTGTGCGTGCTGGGCAGGAGGCCCCTCGCACCCCCTTGGGAACTGGAGCCCGAGGCGGGGAGGGCAGACCCTCACAGCCTCCTCCCCAGCCCTCACCCGCCAGAGCAGGGAGCAGACCCCTCTGCCTCCGCCTGTGGGTGGCACCCGGCACATGGCACCCTGGGGGTGGGAGCGGGGCTACATCTGCCCCCTGCCCCCCCAAATCAGTACCGATCGCTTTCAAGCTTATTTGAAATAAACAGCATGGAACAGTCCCCGGCAGGGAGTCTTATCTCTTGGAAATGAGAAAGCCAGGAAGAGAAGGGGATTCCTCACACCGAGGCCCCGCCCCGCCTCCGCAGGCAGGCGCTGCGTGGCCCCGTCCAGAGCACACACGCAGCCCTCACAGCCCGAGGGCAGGGGCACCCGGCGTTACACTCAGCTCTGCACGCATGTGCGAGGGGACCTAGGGTCCGAGGGGGCCACGGAGCCAGTGCGGCTGGGCCTGCGTTCTCCTGGGCTGTGCGGAAGGAGGGCCGCAGGAGCCTTCCAGTCGTTTCCACCTTAAGGACAGCAGGGCTCTGCCCAGTGCGGGCTGGAGGTCAGGGACGTGTGTGTGTATGTGTGTGTGTGTGTGTGTGTGTGTGTGTGTCCGCAAAGAGGGAGGTTTCATCAGATGCAGGAAAAGGCCGCCCCTCCAGTGCCTGGAGCCCCCTGGGCTGGGGCCCTGCACCCGCCTGCTCCTCTGGTCCTCCCCATCCCAGGCTGGCCCCGCCTGCTCTGGGCCGTGCCTTTGTCTTCTGTGCCTGTGACGCCCCCTTTCTGGCTGGTCCGCAGGAGCCGAGCGAGCGCAGGGCAGGAAATGGGACAGAGAATAGAGCCAGTAACATCTCCTCCGATGCCTCGCCTCTTCCGACCCCCGAGAGGAGGGAGGGTCTGGGAGAAGCCGGACTTCAGGCTTCGGGGTCCCGTTCTAGGAACTGCACGCTGGGAGGGACCCACAAAATCGCCGTGTCCGCCTACTGAGGTGCCTGTCCGTCCTGGGCCACACGTGCTGGGCTGGAGCCCGAAAACCTCCAGCCCTGCTCCTGACTCTGGAAGTCGCTGATGCGACAATTCATTTCGTTCACGAATTGGCCAGCACCAACACCGCATGTCCAGCCCGGCAGGAGAGCCCATGCTGCCCCGGCCAGGAGGCAGCCCCGGGACGCCCTGACGCGGCCGCAGCCTGGCTGGTGCGCGGGTGCGTCGCCCGGACCCGCACGGGGAGCTGGGCGCCTGCACCGGTGCCCAGAGGAGCACGGGGGAGGGCGTCACTGAGACCCGGCACTCCGGAGCGGCAGGGCCAGATGGGCCGGCCAGGCACACGCTCTGCCTCCGGCCTGGCCCGTCCCTCTGCCCCGGGGCCCACAAACCTGCTTCATCACAGACACCTCACTTCCTGGGTGTGAGTTCAAGGTCTCCAGCCCAGGCGCCTCTCCCAGCTCCCAGCTTCCAGCGCCCGGTGCGTGTGCACACTGCCCCTCCCTGTCCCCAACTTAGGCAAGAGCCAGTGTTCCTCTGGAGAGCTGGCACCTTCCCCTGCACCCCCCACCACACCCTGCCTCACCCCGCCCCAGAACAGGGCACAGCCGCGCCATCTCAGAACCACCCGCTGACAGCCGCCTTCCCACCAGCTGGGCGAGGAGCCGGAGAACGGCCACGCCTGATCTGTAAGGTTGCACAATCCAGCGTGTTCTCTATCCACTGTGAGCTATCATCTCAGAGCCCATTTCTCTTTTTAATACATTTTATTGAGAGGAAGAGGGGGAGAGAGAAACATCAATGGTGAGAGAGAATCATGGATCTGCTGCCTCCTGCACACCCCTCACTGAGGATCGAGCCCACAGCCTGGGCACGTGCCCTGACCGGGAATTGAACTCTGACCCCCTGGTTCATAGTTGACGCTCAACCACTGAGCCACACTGTCCCAGCTCTCCGAGTCCATTTCTGCCACCGGCAGCTCCCAGGCCCGTGGGAGCGAGCCCTCCCCGCGCGGCAGCATCTCCTGGATGCCCAGAGCCCGTGCCTCCTGCGCCTGCGCCCGCAGGGGCTGCACCGGCAGTGACTCCCTGACTGGCCGCGCTGGGGGCAGCCTGAGGGGGACACTCCTGGGTTTCCAAGGAGGAAACTGAAGCCCAGAAAAGAGAGTCGCAGGCTGGCATCACTGGCCGCCTGCCGGGGAGTGGGTGTTGGTGCTGGTGAACTCATCGTAAGGCAGTGACCTCGTCCCGTCAGGGACTGTCACAGTCAAGGACAGGCTGAGGAGTCGGTGGCAGCAAGGAGTGCAGCACCCTGGGAGGGGGGCCTGTGCCCGGGGCCGGGGGCGGCAAGATCGCTGCCCCCACCCCTCCAGCCTCCAGGCCAAGCTGTGAGGAGAGCCTCCCCGTGGGGCACGCAGCCCTGCTCCCCGCATTCAGGTGGAGAAACGGTGGCAGCCGGCACCTTCTCCGGCCCCACGGCCTGTCGGCGCCAGCAGCGGTGGCGGTGGCTCCCGCTGTCCAGGCAGGCCTGAGAGCCGTCCTCACTCCGGGGCCTGGAGCGGCTGAGCCGTGGCAGCCTGGGTCTCTCGGGGCTCCACCGCTAACGGATTGGGGCTCTGAGCTGCTTCCTCAGCCCTCCCCCGTGCCTGCTCCAGACGGCCGTGCGGAGGGCGGAGGAGCCAGGTGGGTGCAGGAGCACCCGACGGGGGAGCAGGGGAGATGTTGGCAGAGGTGCCTGCCTGCCGGCCTGAGGGCCAGGGTAAAGGAGCATGGCGGGCAGCTGGACTCGGGCTGGGCACCGACAGCGGGGTGCGGCTGGCCTGGGGGTGGAGAGAAGGATGCAGGAGAGGGAGGAGCTGGCATAGTTGGCCTCTGTGGGGGCGGGGGAGGACTCCTGGGTTCCTGTGAGGACACAGAGCTCTCTGAGTCTCCCAGGCCGGGGAGGGCGGCAGGAAGTCCCTCGGCCGGTCACACCTGGGCAGCGCTGGCCCTTCGTTTGCCTGCAGTCCAGGGCCTGTGGTGTGCGTGCGGGTCCGTGCTGGCACCACCAGCTGTGCTGGGTGCCCAGGCCACTCGCCAGAGGACCCTAGGCCCCGCCCCCGGCCAGGAGGGTGCTGACGTGGGCAGCAGCCAAGCTCCAGGCACACGCCTGGGGCCCTGAGGCTTCCCGTCCTCAGCAGGAGGCACAGCAGCCAGACAAACGGAGAGCCCGGAGCCACGTCAGGGCAGGGAAGGCGGCGTCAGCCTTGGGGTGACCTCGGCTTGGTGGCTTTGTCCCTGCCCCCGAGGGCCCACCTGCCAGCCGCGCCTCCTGCGCAGTGACCCACAGGAACCGGGCGCTCTGTGCTCTATCGCACCCTTAGCTGTTATGTAATGACACAGTACGTCCACTTTACAGATGGGCAGACCGAGGCTCCGGGCTCACTGCGGAGAAGGGGTGCCCCTGGCGCTGTGAGGGGGCTGTGCAGCCTCTGGCTCTGGCTCTGGCACCGGACCCAAAGCCGAGCACCCCGGGCAGCGGCTGCAAGGCAGCAGGAAGCATGAGGGCAGATGGCGAAGGGCTTCTCTGTGGGTGAAAATGGTGGCGTCCCCGACTCCAACGACCTGGGAGCCAGGGCACAGGCTCAGGAGGCAGAGGGGGCAGGTGGCCGTGGGCACGCCGCCCTCCCCGCCGCACCTGGCTCAGAGGCAGCGCGGGTGCCGCCTCCCCAAGGACACGCCGCCTTCCGGGCCCCTCGGCTGCCTCGCCAGCTGCTGCGGGCCATGCGCCAGCCCGGCAGGGCTGGGCAGGCGCGGGCCCAGCGATCTCTGGCACCAGCTGGCTCACGGCGAGAGCTCAGCCGCTCCAGACCCCAGTCCTCACCCCCATTTCCTTTCCCGCATCCAGGACAGGGCTGCGCAGAGGCCTGGACGGGTAGGTCACCCCCAGCTTCGGCTTCTAATGCTCACCCCGTCCTCTGGGGACACCCGTCCTGCTCACGTCCACACGTCTGTCCCACTTGCCTGTCAGCCGGGAGCCACGATCCCCACGTCCTCAGATGGGGGCAGAGGAGGCTCTAACCGCAGCCGTAAGGCAGCCGGGGCTCATCTGAGAGCCAGCACAGCGCCAGGAGCCAGAGCGCTGCTGCCGGGGTCACGGGCCCGGAGCCAGAGCCCTGTGGCCGGGGTCACAGAGCCAGAGCGCTGCGGCCGGGGTCACGGGTCCGGAGCCAGAGCCCTGCGGCCGGGGTCACGGAGCCAGAGCGCTGCGGCCGGGGTCACGGGTCTGGAGCCAGAGCACTGCGGCCGGGGTCACGGGTCCGGAGCCAGAGCGCTGCGGCCGGGGTCACGGGTCCGGAGCCAGAGCCCTGCGGCCGGGGTCACGGGTCCGGAGCCAGAGCGCTGCGGCCGGGGTCACGGGTCCGGAGCCAGAGCGCTGCGGCCGGGGTCACGGGTCCGGAGCCAGAGCGCTGCGGCCGGGGTCACGGGTCCGGGGCCAGAGCGCTGCGGCCGGGGTCACGGGTCCGGGGCCAGAGCGCTGCGGCCGGGGTCACGGGTCCGGGGCCAGAGCGCTGCGGCCGGGGTCACGGGTCCGGGGCCAGAGCGCTGCGGCCGGGGTCACGGGTCTGGGGCCAGAGCGCTGCGGCCGGGGTCACGGGTCCGGGGCCAGAGTGCTGTGGCCGGGGTCACGGGTCCGGGGCCAGAGCCCTGCGGCCGGGGTCACAAGTCCGGGGCCAGAGCGCTGCGGCCGGGGTCACTGGTCTGGAGCCAGAGCCCTGCGACCGGGGTCACGGGTCTGGGGCCAGAGCGCTGTGGCCAGGGTCACGGAGCCAGAGGCCTGCAGCCGGGTCGGCGGTGCTGTGCGCATGCAGCTGGACGGCTTCCCAGCCCCTCTCCCCTCTGCCAGACGGGACAGCAGCTCTTCCTCCAGAGGACGGGAGGAGCCAACCGGCCTGGCTCGGTGTTGAGCATTGACCTATGAACCAGGAGGTCACTGTGGGATTCCCGGTGCGGGCTCCATCCCCAGTGGGGGGCATGGAGGAGGCAGCCGAACACTGATTCTCTCTCATCATTGATGTTTCTCTCTCTTCCTCTCCCTTCCTCTCTGAGATCAATAAATATATATTTTAAAACAAAACAAAGCAAAACGGAAGAATGGGAGTAAAAGTGTGATCGACCCTGAATGGGGGCTGCATCCCAGCTGTCCGTCGGTATTGGGGAGCTGTCCGTTGGTATTGGAGAGCTGTCTGTCAGTATTGGGGAGCTGTCTGTCGGTATTGGGGAGCTATCTGTCAGTATTGGGGAGCTGTCTGTCGGTATTGGGGAGCTGTCTGTCGGTATTGGAGAGCTGTCTGTCAGTATTGGGGAGCTGTCTGTCAAGCTGTCTGTCGGTATTGGGGAGCTATCTGTCAGTATTGGGGAGCTGTCTGTCGGTATTGGGGAGCTATCTGTCAGTATTGGGGAGCTGTCTGTCGGTATTGGGGAGCTGTCTGTCGGTATTGGAGAGCTGTCTGTCAGTATTGGGGAGCTGTCTGTCGGTATTGGGGAGCTGTCTGTCAGTATTGGGGAGCTGTCTGTCGGGATTGGGGAGCTGTCCGTCGGGATTGGGGGGAATAAAGTAGCTCCCCTTAGGGAGGCAGGAGCCTGGGACCGATGCTGCCTCCAGGATCTATTGGTAGGGATGGGGAGCCATAAGGGTTGGGGGCTCTGAGCTTTGTAAGGATTCAGGGGCCTAATCTGTCCCATCACTTTGAAGATAAAAGTTGCTGTGAAATGCCAGCTCTGGAGCAAGACGAAGGGACTGCGCAGTCTGTGAAGTGAGATGTGCGTTTTAATTGCTGTGTTCACAAGGCATAAAAGAAAAATCACATGGCACAGCCTGCCCCCCCTTTCCACCATGAGTCAAGAACCAGTTCCCACCTTGTTTCTTGGGTTCAAAGCATCTCCCAGCCTCATCGTCCCCCTGGCCTCCACCCCCACGCCCACGCCCCCTGTGGGTGAGCGGGCATGGGCCCTGCCCCCAGGCCGGGCTGTGACCAGGTGGGCAGGACCCAGAGGTGCCAGGCCTGGCGGGAGGCGAGGAGGGGGTGGGAAATGGATATGAAAGCAGCCCCAGCTCCGCCTGCCAGGCCTCCTGCTGATTGCAGCTCAGTGTCGGGGTGAAGGCGCTCTCACCACCAGCAGGCCTTGGGGAGGCTGTGCCCAGACAGCGGGAGCCGAGGCCGCTCCCCTCTTCTGTCTGCGGCCAACAGCACCCCCCTTCAGGGAGCGGGAGCCAGCGTGGGCTCATCCCAGCCCTGGAACCCCCCACCCCCTCTGGGATCCTCCCCGCATGGCCCCTGTCCTCCGAGGCAGACAGGTCTCCCAGCCCCACCGCCTGGCCCCACGCCCCACCCAGCCCTGACTCATCGCTCAGCTCCCACTCAGGCTGTTGACTGGGACGAGTCAGGACAGGGTGCGGGTTCTGGTCCTGCCGGCTCCGGTGCCGCTCCGGGGGGTGGGGGTGGGGTGGGGCCCCGGAGGATTTGCTCTGACCTGCTTCTCTAGGCTTCCCTCCCTCACCCGCCTCCACCCCGGCCGGTGTGAACCCCAGAGCACACCACCCCGCCCCCGCCCATGGTCCGATTGTGATGGACCGCAAGGAGCCGGCCTGGGACTGCTGAGGCCGAGCGGGCAGCCATGGGGCTGAAGGGTGCTGCCCGTGCTCCCCCTGGCCCAGGCCGTCCTGCGCCTCCGAGCTTGGGCATGCCCCCCAAAGGTCCGCCCCCGGGCTCCCGCAGCGGCTCTGCTCTGCCCACCTGCTCCTGTGCCATTGGGACCAGGAAAGTGGGAGGTCTAGACTGCAGCTCTCTCGGCTTTTTGGTTCCTGTCCTGTGTGCCTGTGGGGGGCAGCACCTCCTGGAGCCGGGCACCAGGGAGCCGAGGAGGGGTCTCCGCTCCCATGGGGCTGGAATCGATGCCTGTCCCCCACCTGGGGCCCAGCCATCCTCTCTGAGAGACCCTCCCTCGCAGCCAGCCTGGCCTCCTCCAGCCTGCCCGGCCTGTGCCCTGGCTTCCGGGAGGTCGTGGTTACAAGTTACAGGGCCCGTGTTTCTGAGCCCCTTCTCGGAGCTTTGAGCGTCTAGCCCGGCTCTGGGGTCAGTGAGCAAACAGGAATCACGGGCCTCCCGTCCTGCTGTGTGCCGTGTGCGTGTGCCATGTGCCGGGACATCAGCAATCGCGTGTCTCGGTGGCAGTGGGACCTGCATGTGAATGTGGTGGGAGTGCCCACGGCTGCTGGGGACATGGAGACAAGGGGGCCTGAGGCCTGGGCACACATCAGGGACAGGCTGTGCTGATGGGAGCTGAGCCTCAGTCCAAGGCCGTGGAGACGGACCAGCACCTCAGTTTCCAGCATCGCTGCAGCCGCGAGGCTCCTGCGAGGACGATGAGATCGGAGCCTGGCGGCCCTCGGGGGAGGGCGCGGGCCGGGTTCCAGAGGAGCGGCCAGGGGGTCTGCATGAGGACCGGGCGGCAAGGAGCTCTGTCCCAGGGATTCAGAGGAAGCTGTCCAGTGCGTCCACGAGGGGCTGGTGGCTGGGCCCTGGGAGCAGTGAGGGAGGAGTGAGGGAGGAGGGCAGGTTGAAGGGGGGAGCCGCTGGGAGGAGAAGGGGTCTGTGTGGGCCGCCAGCGTGGAGGCATCATCGAGGCCGCGGGGAACGTGGACCAGATATCCCCCCAGCAGCCAGTCCTCTCTGCCCTTCTTATCTCATATTTCCCCCCAGTCTCCTTCCGCCCCGAGGAGTACAACCTCTCTGCCCCCGGCCCGTCCTCCCGGCATTCAGGGGGAGGCTGGGTGAGCCCCCGTGTGGACCCCAGGGAGCGCTCCGCGGGAGGAGGCAGGGGGCGGAGGGGGCCCTGCGCTCCGCCCACCTGCTGCTCCGCCGACGGCCTGAGGGCTGTTGGTGCCCACTGACCAGAGGCTGGGCCCACGCAGAGGGCGTCGGGCCGCGGCAGCCTGAGCCCTCCGCCCTGGGCGCCCCCGTGGCCACGAGTGAGGAGCGGGCGGCTCCACCAGCCACCCCTCCCACCACCAACTGCCTCGGACCAGGGCTCTTCCTGGCGCCGCCTCTCCCTTTCCTGACGCAGGACAGCTGACCTCCCTCCACCCCAAGCTCGTCCTGAGTCTCACTGTGAATTCTCTGACCCTTTGTCCCATCTATCCTTTCTAATAAAAGGCTAATACGCAAATTGTCCCTTCAATGGGGGGTGGGGGGGTGAGGCTGGCCTGCCAATCACCTGAGGCCCCTACCCTGGGCAGCCTGACCCATCTGTGCACAAATTCGTGCACCGGGCCTTTAGTTTATATGTAAAGTGCACTCACAGAATGTCAGTTTTCCACAGAATCGTGAATTACCCTGTCATAAACCCAGCTAGCTTCCGTGGGGGCCCCTGGCAGCCAGGGTGAAATGTGCAGGCACCCAGAAAGAGACCGCCACCCCGTTCCCAGCATCCGCGTCCAAGCAGGAGGGGAGCCGCACCGGGAGCCGGCCCACACGCAGCCTCGCCGCCGCTCACGCTCCTTGGAGCTGCTGTCCGTCCCGCAGCCTGCGGAGCCTGTGGCGGCCGTGCCCCTGCTCACCTGGAGTCTGAGGGGGCCGCCCCGCCTCCAGGCCTCTCCAGGGAGGGTGAGGCTCCCTGCAGAGCGTCGGCAGCCAGCCCCCCAGAGCGGGAGGGCGAGCGGCGCTGGGGTGGGCAGTGCCTACCAGGCGGGAAGCAGGAGGAAACGAGTAGGAAAAGAACAACCGCACGTTTCTGGGGCCTGAGGCAGGGAGAGTGGGCGGTCGCCTGCCCCTCGGGCCGGACGCTGAGGGCCCCGGGATGCGCGTGGAGACAGAGGAGGGACGCGGCAGGCACGCCTGGGTGCTTTGTCGGCCTCCCGGCCCCGCAGCCCAGAGGCCAGGGGCAGGGTGGCCCATGGCCCAGCGGGGAGCGCAGGGGCGGAGGGTGGCCCACCCACAGCCAGGGAGGCAGGCCTGGACGGGACCCAGGCTCTCAGCTCCGGGACCAGGCAGAGAGGGCGCAGGGAAATGGCTTCTGGGTTTGGGCGCCCCTTGGCCGGGCAGCCCTGGGCCTGGCTGCCCATAGCATGGGGGTCAGAGGGGGCGGGGTGACGGAGGCCCATCGCTGTGCTGCCGGAGACAGGCGTCCACGTGTGCGTGTCCCTCACCGGTGTGTCCGGGAGGTGTGGGGGCTGGGCCGGCTGCCGTCGCAGCAGCACCGTGGGCTGTGCCGCAGGCAGGTGCCGCGCGCGCGCACACACACACACACACACACACACACACACACCCGTTTCCTCCTCTCCCAGATGAGACAGGAATGGGACTGGCGCCCCGTAGGGGTGGGGCCGACTGAGCCGATGCACGCAGACATCACCTGGGCGGCTCAGGCCCGTGGTCACGGTGTCACCGTGTGTGCCACGGGCCTGGGGGCAGCGGACACCATGCTCCTCTCCCAGGCGGAGCACGGAGGCTCTGATTCTGCCGCCAAGGAGAGGGCCGGGCCTGGGGCTCCCTCCGGGAAGCAGGCAGCCCCTTCCCTGAAGGAAGAACACGGGGTCTAGCCCCCCCTCCCACAGTCACTCACACCTCAGCCCTTCAGGCAGCGTGAGGGCAGGCAGGAGGGCCCGGGAATGGGACTGGGTGACGAGCTGGGAAGGAGGAAGCGAGTGCCCAGAGGCTGGGCACAGGGCCTGCGCCTACGTGCCCGTGTTCCTGCAGGCGGCCCGGCGGGCTCTGGCACGCCGGCCCCTACCCAGTGGCTCCTGAAACCCTGACAAGCCTGAGCGGGAGCGGCTGGGCGCGGCTCCTGAGAGACTGGTGGGCAGAAGGGGGGCGGGGAGGTGGGGGCGGGGAGACCCGCACTGGCAGCCAGGAGCTGCCCTCCCAGGACTGTGGGCCGGAGCTGGCGGGCGGGCAGGCGGGGGAGTGAGCGGCTCAGGGTTTCACCCCCACCCCTGGGTCCCAGCACCCACAGCTCCTGCGGGGCGGACAGGCTGGGGGGGCAGGGCTGCTCCCTCAGCACTTTGCCAGGAAGGGATGACCTCAGTGCTGTGAGAGGGAGCGAGGAGCGGCGTGGGGGGCAGGCAGCGTGCGGGGCGCAGTGAGCCAGCGGGAGAGGCCCAGGGACCCCGAGCTGGGGGTCTCTCCACAGGCCCTCCCTTCCTCTCCCCTGACCTCAGCCCAGCTCGCAGCTAAGAGGCTGGGGCTCAGGAAGGCTGTGTGTGGACATGCGTGTGGTTCCTGCACTGAAATTAGCAGGACAAACGGCAAAGCATGGCCTCCCCTGCCCTTCCCAACCCCTGCGGGTGGGCAGGACCAGGCAGGAGGGCTTCCCAGGCCCGGGCTTGTTCCTGAGGCTCCGCGGGGGGGGGGGGGGGGGGGGGGGGGGAAGGGGAGCAGAGAGTGGGGGAGCCTAAGCCCCGTCAGGCGATGGAGATCGGACGCCACTCACAGGGTGGCCTCCAGGCCCAGCCACACGAGGTCCGGACCCTTTGCAGGCCCTTCTCGGACCACCAGGAGGAGAACTGTCAGGTGGGGCGGAAGCCACCAGCTAAGCCCCCCCCCCCCACCCCAGCGAGGGGAGATTGGGCTGAGATGAGCCACAGTGGGCGCTGCAGGGAGGGTAGGTCTGGTCCGGATGGGCCCTGAGGTGGGCTGGGCTGGGCTGGGGGTTCACATGGGGGTCAGGTGCTTCTCAGGGTTCAACCAGGACATGTCCAGGAAGGTGGGAGTGAGGGACCCAGCACCTGTTGCTTGTAAGTGGAGTGAAAGGTCTGTTTCTCGTGGGGCAGCAGGGGGAGTGTGGGGGGTAAGAGGTAACCATGGGAGACCTCTCCCTCCCTTTCCGCAAGTCACTCACCTCTCTCATCCTGTGTCCACTCCCCGGCCCCTGTGTCCACCCCCCAGGACCCTGTGTCCACCCCCAGCCCCTGTGTCCACCCCCCGGATCCTGTGTCCATCCCCCAGACACTGTGTCCACACCCTGGACCCTGTGTCTACCCCGAACCCTGTGTCCACCCCCTGGACCCGGTGTCCACCCCCCAGCCCATGTGTCCATCCCCTCGGGCCCCAGTGTCCACCCCCCGGACCCTGTGTCTACCCCCCTGAGCCCCTGTGTCCACCCCCCAGGACCCTGTGTCCACCCCCCAGGACCCTGTGTCCACCCCCCAGGACCCTGTGTCCACCCCCGACCCCTGTGTCCACCCCCAGGATCCTGTGTCCACCCCCCGGACCCTGTGTCCACCCCCGGCCCCTGTGTCCACCCCCCCGGCCCCTGTGTCCACCCCCCAGACCCTGTGTCCACCCCCCGGACCCTGTGTCCACCCCCCGGGACCCTGTGTCCACCCCCCAGACCCTGTGTCCACCCCCCGGACCCTGTGTCCACCCCCCGGGACCCTGTGTCCACCCCCCAGACCCTGTGTCCACCCCCCGGACCCTGTGTCCACCCCCCCGGACCCTGTGTCCACCCCCTGGGACCCTGTGTCCACGCCCACGGACCCTGTGTCCACCCCCCGGCCCCCTGTGCCCACCCCCGGACCCTGTGTCCACCCCCCCGGACCCTGTGTCCACCCCCCGGTCCCCTGTGCCCACCCCCCGGACCCTGTGTCCACGCCCCCGGACCCTGTGTCCACCCCCCCGGACGCTGTGTCCACCCCCTGGGACCCTGTGTCCACACCCACGGACCCTGTGTCCACGCCCCCGGACCCTGTGTTCACCCCCCGGACCCTGTGTCCACCCCCCGGACCCTGTGTCCACCCCCCCGACCCCTGTGTCCACCCCCAGGACCCTGTGTCCATCCCCCCGGAACCTGTGTCCACCCCCCGGACCCTGTGTCCACCCCCCTGGGACCCTGTGTCCACCCCCTGGACCCTGTGTCTACCTCCTCAGACTCTGTGTCTACCCCCCGGACCTTGTGTCCACCCCTCGGACCCTGTGTCCACCCCCCGACCCCTGTGTCCACCCCCAGGACCCTGTGTCCATCCCCCCGGAACCTGTGTCCACGCCCCCGGACCCTGTGTCCATCTCCCCGGACCCTGTGTCCACCCCCCGGACCCTGTGTCCACCCCCTGGGACCCTGTGTCCACCCCCCCCGACCCCTGTGTCCACCCCCAGGACCCTGTGTCCACCCCCCGGAACCTGTGTCCACGCCCCCGGACCCTGTGTCCACGCCCCCCGACCCTGTGTCCACCCCCCGGGCCCTATGTCCACCCCCAGCCCCTGTGTCCACCCTCCGGCCCCTGTGTCCACCCCCCTGACCCCTGTGTCCACCCCCCTGACCCCTGTTCCACCCCGCCTTGGGCCCCGGTGTCCACCTGTCAGATGCTCCCTGGACGGCAGCCTGAACGTCAGTCCTCAAGAGGCCTCTCCTCTGTGGGGTTCGGTTCTCCCATCAGCCAAGGGCCAGCGAGAACTAAAGGTTTGCCTCCTCCTCTGCACTCAGCAGGCCTGAGCCCTGACTGACCTGGGGGCCTGCTGTCCTCCCCCCACCCCACAGCCCTCCTGTGGGAGACCCTGTGGGGCTCTTGGGGCCACACCGCTAAGGACAGCTAATCAAAGAGCAAATGTCCCCAGAGCCTTCGCCAGTCCCCTGCTCCCTGCTGCCTCTTGTCTGCCAGCTCGGCCTGCCCAGAGGGTGGATGTGCTTGTGCCTGGGGAGCGGCTGCTCCACTGAGGCCTGGAGCGAGCTCCTAGGCTGGCAACGTAGGCTTCTGGAGACAAAAACAGACGGGAGTGTGTCACGGCCCTGGGCGGAGTGTGTAATGGCCCTGGGAGGTATGACATGGCCCTGGGCGGAGTGTGTAATGGCCCTGGGCGGAGTGTGACACGGCCCTGGGCGGAGTGTGTAATGGCCCTGGGCGGAGTGTGACACGGCCCTGGGCGGAGTGTGTAGTGGCCCTGGGCGGAGTGTGTAGTGGCCCTGGGCGGAGTGTGTAGTGGCCCTGGGCGGAGTGTGTAGTGGCCCTGGGCGGAGTGTGTAGTGGCCCTGGGCGGAGTGTGTAGTGGCCCTGGGCGGAGTGTGTAATGGCCCTGGGCGGAGTGTGTAATGGCCCTGGGCGGAGTGTGACACGGCCCTGGGCGGAGTGTGACACGGCCCTGGGCGGAGTGTGTAGTGGCCCTGGGCGGAGTGTGACACGGCCCTGGGCGGAGTGTGTAATGGCCCTGGGCGGAGTGTGTAATGGCCCTGGGCGGAGTGTGTAATGGCCCTGGGCGGAGTGTGTAATGGCCCTGGGCGGAGTGTGTAGTGGCCCTGGGCGGAGTGTGACATGGCCCTGGGCGGAGTGTGTAATGGCCCTGGGCGGAGTGTGTAATGGCCCTGGGCGGAGTGTGTAGTGGCCCTGGGCGGAGTGTGACACGGCCCTGGGCGGAGTGTGACATGGCCCTGGGCGGAGTGTGTAATGGCCCTGGGCGGAGTGTGACACGGCCCTGGGCGGAGTGTGTAATGGCCCTGGGCGGAGTGTGACATGGCCCTGGGCGGAGTGTGTAATGGCCCTGGGCGGAGTGTGTAATGGCCCTGGGCGGAGTGTGACACGGCCCTGGGCGGAGTGTGACACGGCCCTGGGCGGAGTGTGTAGTGGCCCTGGGCGGAGTGTGACACGGCCCTGGGCGGAGTGTGTAGTGGCCCTGGGCGGAGTGTGTAATGGCCCTGGGAGGTGTGACACGGCCCTGGGTGGAGTGTGTAATGGCCCTGGGAGGAGTGTGTAATGGCCCTGGGCGGAGTGTGTAATGGCCCTGGGCGGAGTGTGTAATGGCCCTGGGCGGAGTGTGACACGGCCCTGGGCGGAGTGTGACACGGCCCTGGGCGGAGTGTGTAGTGGCTCTGGGCGGAGTGTGTAATGGCCCTGGGAGGTGTGACATGGCCCTGGGCGGAGTGTGTAATGGCCCTGGGAGGTGTGACATGGCCCTGGGCGGAGTGTGACATGGCCCTGGGCGGAGTGTGTAATGGCCCTGGGAGGAGTGTGTAATGGCCCTGGGCGGAGTGTGACACGGCCCTGGGCGGAGTGTGTAGTGGCTCTGGGCGGAGTGTGTAATGGCCCTGGGCGGAGTGTGACACGGCCCTGGGCGGAGTGTGACACGGCCCTGGGCGGAGTGTGACACGGCCCTGGGCGGAGTGTGTAGTGGCCCTGGGCGGAGTGTGTAATGGCCCTGGGCGGAGTGTGACACGGCCCTGGGCGGGGTTTGACATGGCCCTGGGTGGAGTGTGTAATGTCCCTGGGCGGAGTGTGTAGTGGCCCTGGGTGGAGTGTGTAATGGCTCCAGGCAGAGTGTGTAATGGCTCCAGTCGGGAGGGTGTATGGAGACTCAGCCCTGAGTCTGGGCCTGGTTGTGCCACCTGAGACCCCCCTAGGAGGGCTTCCCATGGGGATGTGAACAGGGCTCCCTCCCGGCCTCACGGGTCCAGGCCAGAGGAGGGCCCGCAGGCCCAGAGCTGCCGTGCAGTACCTTCTCCCTCGGGGACTGCCCTCACACAGGCCTGATCGCTGACCCTTCTTCCTCCCAGGCCCAGCGTCACACGGCCCCTGAGACCAAGGCCGTCATAGAGGGGGTTCCAGAGGCCGGCCCATTCCCCCTCCAGGGCCTCCACACCCCCAGCACCACCCCCTGCTGGCAGACACTGTGCACAGGGTGCCTTCTGCCTGTCCCAGCACCCCTGCCCGCACCTGAGGCCTGCAGGGCCCGCCCCCTCCAGCCGGGGTCCTGCCCGAGTTCTGGCCTGGGCGCTGCCTGAGCCAGGTGGCCGGCCGGTGGCAGAGGCGGAGGCCGGGCCGGACAGCGGTGCTGGGAGCAACAATCCCAGCGCGGTGGGCCGGCGGCCGGCCCCGGGCCCAGTGCCGCGGGATGGCTGGTGCATGCGGCTCCACCCGTCCTGCAGCTGGAAGGACCGGGGAGAGCAGAGGGGAGACGCAAACGCAAGACCCAGTGCCTCTCACAGAGGCCCTGCCCGAGCGGAGAGCGCAGGCGCCGGCCCGCACGGAGCACATCCTCCCCAAGCGGCGCCTTTCCCATCGCTGTCCTGTCCCCGCAGCCCCCAGCACGCCCTGCCTCCCCGTGCTCTGCCCTCTGAGGGCCAGGCGTGCCACGGCATACCCCACGCCAACGGCAGCGGGCCGTCCCCCCGCCTCCCCACGCACCTCACCGCCCTCCCCCTACAGGGCCCAGAGCAGGCACTCAACCTCCGCCCGTACCCTCTCAAACCCTCCTCCCACCCGGCCGGTCGGCCTGGCTCAGTGGTTGAATGTCGACCTATGACCCAGGAGGTCATGGTTCAGTTCCTGGTCTGGGCAGGTGCCTGGGTTGTGGGCTGGAACTTCAGTGAGAGGTGTGCAAGAGGCAGCCAATAAATGATTCTCATCATTGATGTTTCTTTTTTCTTTTTAAACTTTTTTATTGTTTAAAGTATTACATTAATCTCCTTTTCCCCCCATTGACCTCTCCCCGGCTGCCGCCGCCCCCAGCACATGCCCTCACCCCACTTCTGTCTGTGTCCATTGGTCATGCTCATATGCATGCATACAAGTCCCTCAGCTGATCTCTTACCCCTCACCCTCCGCCTTCCCTCTGAGGCTGGACAGTCTGTTTGATGCTACTATGACTGGTTGTTTTTGTTCATCAGTTTATGTTGTCCCATCATTGATGTTTCTGTCCCTCTGCCCCTCTCCCTTCCTCTGTGAAATCAATAAACACTCACACACACACACACCCCAAACTAAGAAACACCTGGCAGGGGGGATCCAGGTCCGTGTGGGTCCCTGAGAGGCGGTGCTGTCCGCGGTGGAGAGGGTGGCATCAGCTACAGGCAGGCCCCGTCTGCGCCCTGGCCTTACTGGCTGTTCAGGGCTTCGAGGGTGTGGAGTGGGAGCCGCAGGCTTTGCAGGCCTCGGACCTGGGGAGGGGGCTCGGGGCTGCCCGCTGGGTGAGAATAAGTTTACATGATGGCCTGGCGTGGAGGAGGAGGGGGACTGGGACAGAGGAGGGAGGAAAGGAATCCAGGAGAGGCAAGTGAGCGCCAGCAGAGGACACAAATGGGGGGCCGGCAACAGGTCAGGCAGACCTACACCTTTTTGGGGTATAGCTTCCTGGTTTCAGTCAAGAAGTGGAAGACTCGGTGCTGCGCCTCCCCCCCCCCCCCCCCCCCATGCAGGTATGAGCCTCGCCTCTCTGTGCGCGGTGCCCTCCTGCACGGGCCATGCCTTCCGCTGACAGCAGCTTCCAGGGAGCACGTCAGACCTGAGCAACGGCTCGCCCTGGCCCGGGACCCAGTGGGCTCGTCTTCTCCAACCGCGTGGCAGCTCTGATGCTTACTCCACGCCAGCCTGGGCTGAGGGGGGCTGAGGCAGATGGATGCCCCCCCCCCCAGCTCAGCTGGGAGGAAGCTCCAGGAAGGTTGGAAGTCAAAGCTAAGGTCATTCAAGACCGAGGAGGAGGACGGGCCAGTACCGGCGGTGTTTTTAACGGAATGATGGCCTTGTCTCGTGCGGCAGGGGAGAGCAGGGGGAGGTGGCCGAGGCTGGGATCCCCCCAGATGGTCTGGAGTGGAAGGATTTGAACTTGTCCCGAGGCTGCAGGGAACCAGGGAAGAATTGTGCACAGAATGATTTGTTTTGGGTGGAGGAGGGATCGGAGCAGGGAGCTAGACGCAGGGGTGTACACCTGGTGGTGTACTCCAGGAGGCCGGTAAGAGATGCTGTGGCTGGCGCAGGAGCAGGCTGTGGGGAGAAGACGGGGTGGGAGGGATGAGAAGGGGGTCCCTAGGGTTCAGAGGAAAAGGGTTTACACCTCACCGAGGTAGAGTCCAGCCCAGGAGGGTTGAAAGCTAAGGAAGTGAGTCTGCTTGAGGGGAGGGACTTCTGGGGGGCTGGCAACCGCTGGCCTTGGTGACTGCATGCTGTGGCAACCAGCTCTGCCACTGTGCAGCCGGACCTCCCTGGCGCTCCATGTAATCCAGGAGGTCTGCCTGGAGTTGGTGGGCAGTGCACAGAGGTCTGGGCACAGAGGTGGAAAGGTCCCCGAGGCTGGTCCAGGGAAGGTGCGGCTCTGGGGCCCAGGCGGCTGGACATTTGACATCCAAAGCCTCGTCCTCCAAGGTCTTGGGGTCCACATTTCCCTCTACCATCAAGGAAACGGAGGCCAAAGAGGGGTGATTACCTTTCCTCAGGCCCAAGAGGAGGCGCGACCGGAGCTTGCCTCCCCAAGCTCAGTGGTGCCTTCCTCCTCCCGCCTGGCCTGGCCTGATTGGGGGGGGGGGGGGGGGGAGGGGCAGAGCGGCTCCCGGTTCTGAGGGCGAGGTCTAGTTGGACTGCTCAGGACCAGCCCTGCCTTGGCCTTGGGGATGGGCACCGGCATGAGACAGGCTGTAGACCGCAGTCCGGCTCCTCTGCAAAACCCAGCCCCTGATTCATCCCTGTCCCCCAACCTGTCCTGCCAGGTTTCGGGGAGAGCCAGGACTCACCAGAGCAGCCCCCCTGCCACTCCCAGGGACACACACACACACACACACACCCGGCTTCCGTGCTGCGGGGCCCGTCTGGGAGATGCTGGGCTCTGCTCCCGCTCCCGCTCCCGCTCCCGCTCCCTCGGGCTGTTCCCAGGCGCCGCGCCCCTTCCTGTCCCATGCAGGAGCTCACCCGCCTAAGGCACCCGGCGCCAGCCCCACAGCCCATCATTACCAGCTCCGTGTGGGGACGGGGGGTGGGGTGTCAGCCAAGGGGAAAGCAGCCGCAGTTTCTGTGACCCCAAACCCAGAGGAGCCTGGCTCTGACAGTAACAATTAGCCCCTGGCTGTGGGTTCCTGGGAGGTAGCCCTGCAGCGAGGTGGGTGTGGAAGGGATTCAGGCCCAGGACACCTGGCGCCCCTGGCACCCTCCCCCCAGCCCCAGGGCCCACTCCCAGGGCTGCCCGTGCCCCGCAGGCGCCGTGGGGAGCAAGTGGCTGGCTCACAGGAGCTGGGCTCACGCCCACTCCTCATGCCCAGCCCAGGGAGGGCGCGGGGTGCGCTGCTGCTTCACTCTGACCTGCATCACCTTGGGCACCACCCTGGGTGCCAACGGGAACCTGGGTGCAGCCTGGTCACGTGGGAGCCCCCCAACAGTGGGGAGACATGTGGGATGTGGGAATGAGACAGGCAATAGGAAGGACCTCAGTGAGAACCTGCCAGGTTCTTGCTGACCGCACAGTGGGTTCCGACGACACTGACCACAAAACCTCTCTAGAGGCGCCCTGGCCTCCCTGCCCGCCCTGGCCTCCCTGTCCCCGTGTCCTCCCTGCCCTCCCTGCCCACCCTGGCCTCCCTGCCCGCCCTGGCCTCCCTGCCCTCCCTGCCCTCCCTGCACCCTGCTTGCCCTGGCCGCTCTGGCCTTAGCGGGTTTCTCACTAGATACCCTTTTCATCTCTGCCAGTGGTGGGGGGTGTGGGGCAGGTAGATCCTTGGAAAGCCCTGGAGGGGCTGCCAGGCCATGGGCTTTGGTTTTGGAGGGGCCCCTGTTGAGCCCAGTGCCCCCCAGGCACCCCTACTTTGTCCCGGGCCAGGCCCCACTCCTGCCCACCTATTGCGGGATCGGGCAGTGAGGAACAGAAGGGAGGGGTCCATGCCTGCAATCCCCAGGCCCCTCCCCTGGCCCTCCCCTCCACCACGCAGGCCCAGGATGAGGGGTCTGGGTTGCGTGGGGCAGGAGGGGAGGCTGCTGGCCGCGGGTGGAAGCAGAGCCGCGCCGCACACTGGCTGCACCCGCTGCATGGGCACCCGCCCCGCCTGGGACGAGCGCCACGGCGCAGGGCCTGGGCAGGGCCTGGGCAGGGCTGGCAGCGGGCTGCTGGCCACACTGGGAGCCTGTGGCTGGGCTGCTGAGCGTGGGCTTTCGCGGCCGTGAGGCTCAGACCCGCCCAGCACCGCCGCTGGCTCAGCATTTCCGAGAAGATACGGCCGCAGCCCTGCCTGAGCACTGGGGACCGAGAGCACACAGGCCGGCCGGGCCCCGGGGACCGAGGCCGCACAGGCCGGCCGGGCCCCGGGGACCGAGGCCGCACAGGCCGGCCGGGCCCCGGGGACCGAGAGCACACAGGCCGGTTGGGCCCCGGAGACCGAGGCCGCACAGGCCGGCCGGGCCCAGCCTGGAGTCCAGGGCGATCGGGAAGAAGCATGCCCGAGCTTTAGGTTAGGAAACGCTCGTTCTAGGATGTCCCTGGGGTACAGGAACCCCTCCACGGGGGCCCAGGCTCCCTGGGCCTGTCCACCCTCCACTCCCCGCCTCTCCGGCTCCTTCTTGCTCTGAACATCGCAGCCTCTTGCAGGATCCCCTCCTGGGCTCCCAAAGTCCCTCCTTCCCCACCTGACCCCCACTCACCAGCCTCCTGGCTCCAGGCCCTGTGACTGCAGCCGTTTCTCTGAGGAAGTGACGGAGGCTCTGAGGTTACATTGGGGGGGAGGGGGGGTCACCAGAATGAGGCCCTGGGGTGTTAGACTGAGAAGCAGGGTCTGTTTTTATGGCAGGAAGAGAGCCCACTGCTTCACAGAGGAGAGATGTCTGATGATGATGGCAGTGACGCTGATGATGGTGGTGATGGCAGTGATGGTTTAGGGCAGGTGGGAAGACCACTGCTGGGGGCTGCTGCTCTGTGTCCCTGAGCAAGTGACCCAACCCCTCCTGACCCTGTTCTCCATAAAACAACGGGTTGCATGTTCCAGTGAGCTCCTACATGCTGCCATTGGAGTCGTCCCATTCCCACACCTGGACAGCCTCTGCTTCCCAGGCAAGAGGGAGCCTTTGGGCAGGGAGACATGGTGCCTTCGGTAGACCGGCCTGGCTGCTGGGAACCAGAAAGAGGCAGGGGGTCCTCTTCACTCTCTGGACCCTGCCAGGGTCTGCTGTGACGTGACCAACCCAACCCAACACCAGGCCTGCTTCTTCCTCCCCTGCAGGAGCTTGCAGCCTGTGGGAGACGGGGTGACACAGCAGGAACACAATAGCAGGATGTGCTAAGTAGGAAGGGATGGGAGTCAGAAAGGGCTTCCTGGAAGAGGGGGCCTAGGAGCACCCAGTCCAAGGCCTCGTACTGGGTAGGTGCTCAATAGATATCTGCTGAGTGAGGTTCCAGGAAGGGAAGCCCACTGCTTCGTAGAGGAGAGGATGTGATGGTGCTGGTGGCGAGTGATGATGGTGGAGACTGAGGATGGTGACGATGATGACAATGATGGTGGTGACAGTGATGGTGATGATGACAGTGATAGTGGACCGAGAGTGCACAGGCTGGCCGGGCCCCAGGGACCGAGAGCGGTGATGACAGTGATGATAGTGATGACAGTGACTGGCATCCTGGCCCTGCCTCACCAGGAGTCTGCCCCTCTGAAAGCCCGTCTCCCAGTGTGATGGTGATGATGGTGGTGACAGTGATCATGGTGGTGATGGTGATGATGATGACGATGATAATGAGGAGGATGGTGACAATGATGGTGATGATGATGACAATGATGATAATGAGGAGGAAGATGGTGACAATGATGGTGATGATGATGATGAGGATGGTGACAATGATGATGATGGTGACGATGATGGTGATGATGATGATGGTGGTGATGATAAGATGATGAGCATGGTGATGATGATGATGAGGATGGTGACAATGATGATGATGGTGATGATGATGATGGTGATGATAATGATGATGAGCATGGTGACGGTGATGATGATGATGGTGACAATGATGAGAATGATGGTGACAATGATGAGGATGTGATGATCATGAGGATGGTGACGATGACAATGATGGTGGTGATGATAATGATGAGTATGGTGACTATGATGACAATGATGGTGATAATGCTGGTGACAATGATGGTGATGATGAGGATGAGGAGGAAGGTGATGGTGATGATGATAATGAGGATGGTGATGATGAGGAGGATGGTGATGATGACGATGATGGTGACAATGATGACAATGAGGGTGATAATGATGGTGACGATGATGACAGTGATGGTGGTGGTGATAATGATGAGGATGGTGACTATGATGACAATGATGATGATAATGAGGATGGTGATGATGATGACGATGATGATGATGGTGACAATGATGACAATGAGGGTGATAATGGTGGTGACGATGATGACAGTGATGGTGGTGGTGATAATGATGAGGATGGTGACTATGATGACAATGATGGTGATGATGAGGATGAGGAAGGTGACGATGGTGATGATGATGATAATGAGGATGGTGATGATGATGACGATGATGATGATGGTGACAATGATGACAATGAGGGTGATAATGGTGGTGACGATGATGACAGTGATGGTGGTGGTGATAATGATGAGGATGGTGACTATGATGACAATGATGGTGATGATGAGGATGATGAGGAAGGTGACGATGATGGTGATGATGATGATAATGAGGATGGTGATGATGATGACGATGATGATGATGGTGACAATGATGACAATGATGGTGACGATGAGGATGAGGATGGTGATGATGACAGCAACTAACTTTTACTGAGCATTTAATTTGTGCTTAGTGCTACTTCTCTGAGTTTCACATGTGCCCACTCGTTTAATCCTTATGAGTTTGTGGGGTATGTGCTATTATGGTCCCCATTTTACAGATGTGCAACCTCAGTGCAAACTGAGGCACAAAGAGGTGAAGTCATTCGCCCAAGGTTTCACAGCTCGCCCGTGGCAGGGGCAGAATGAGAACCCTCCGCAGCCCCACTGACTGGCTGTCAGGGAGGGAGCTGGACAGCCCTTCGGGAGGCAGGGGTGGGCAGTGCAGATGACATAGCATCCGTTTTTGGGTTGTCAGAGCCGGGGGGGGGGGGTCGGGGGGAGGGGGGCTAGTAGAGAGGCCTGGACACCATGGAGAAGGCTGGGATGAGGGTGACGATCCCCGTCAGTGTCCAAGGGGCCTCCCTCCATCCCACTACTCCCCCGGCTGCCAGGGGGGCTTTCTGCCCCTAGGAGGCCCTGTCCAGACTCCTGCCCTTTCCCATCAGCCCTTTCTCTCCCTTCAGTGGTGAGCCCTTTCCCTCAGTGACTGGCATCCTGGCCCTGCCTCCCCAGGAGTCTGCCCCTCTGAAAGCCCGTCTCCCAGTGTAAACAGCAGGGCAGGCAGCCCCAGGCCAGACGCTTGGGTTCGGGCTCCCAAGCATGGCAGGTGGGGAGGGGTGCAGGGGGGTCTTCAGACCTTCCCAGTCTATTCAGCCTCTCCCAGTTCTACTTCTGAACCCCCGCTAGTGACCCCATGCCCATATCCACGAGCTCCCTCATGCCCAACCCGGGGCCACACCCTGGCCCTGCCAGCAGTGCTGTGGGCACAGAGAGCCCATCAGAATGAGCTGCCTGCTGCCTGGAGGTCCTCCACCCGCCGTGCCCGGCCCGCCCTCCCCGGGCAAAGGAACACGGGCCAGGAGAGCCCACTTGGTGCCCAGCGAACTGGTTTTTCTCACTGCCCCAGGTGGCTTCTGGGAGAGCGGCCTCCCCTACGGAGGAAAGGGTAGGGGAAGGCCACATCTGCCTGGAGGCATGGCTGGTGGGATGGACCTCGGGAGTCCGAGCCTCTGCTGCGCCCTCCTGCCCTCACCAGGTGCTGCCAGCCCTCCCCAGGCACGCAGCTCCACAGGCTCAGGTCACCTCTGAAGAGGCCTGGCGGCCAGGCACTGGCCCTGCTGCCCCCACACCTGTGGGGAGATGTGAGGAGAGGAGTTCGCAGCCTCTCGCCCCACCATGCCCGACGCCAACCCCCAGACAGCAGTTGGGGGCACCCCTTTCTCCACCCTGCCTGCACCTGGCCCAAGCGCTCCCAACCGGCTTTTCCTGTTCCTGCTTTGTTGGTGAAAGTTCCCCACTGGGCCTCATTCTCAGCTGCTGGTGAGCCTGGCAGGCAGGGAGCACCACCCCTGTTCTCCTGGGAGGGCCCTGCACTTGCCTGCTGGCCACCTCGCCCGTCACATGGGGGTCTGGGCTGTCCGGCCCACTGACCACACTGGGTTGGCTACAGTTCAAGGACTCAAACAGTTAGGGCCACTCAGGGAGAAGAAAGTGGGGCTCAGAGGGGTTCCTGGTCAGGTCTCAGGCAGCTCAGGAGGGAGCCGATAGGACCCAGGCCTCCTCGCCTCCTGTGGGTGCTCCTCTGTCAGATGCCACCAGCCTGCAGGGCATCTGCAGGGACATGTTGGAACCCACGGTCCGAGGGAGGACGGCGGGGGTGGGGCTGTGGATAATCCAGGTGGGCCTGTGGGCGTGCGTGCGGGGCAGAGCATGGCTGGGCCTGGTGTGGAGAGACCAGCGACCTTTAGTCGCAAGCATTTCCTGAGTCCCTGTGTGCCTAGAGAGAGCTGGCCTGTACCCTCGTAAGGGGGGAGGGGGCAGCCCGCTTCCCTGACCGTGGCGTGGGGTCTTCAGAGGGCTGTGCCCTGCTCCGGCGCCCACGTGCAGAGGCAGCACGGCCCGCGGTCCTGCTGCGGAGCCCAGACCCCTCTGGAAGCCTCCAGGCCGCGCGGGCCCGGCGCTGCGGCAGCTCACGGGCTCAGCAAGCTGGCCGAGTGAGTGGGGGTGCAGGGACACGCTGCGCAGAGCTCGGGCCGCAGAGAGTGAAGGCACGCGATAGAGGAGGCTAAGCCAAGTTCAGGGCTGAGGCAGCACAAGCAGAAGCCATTCTCGATGGGATAGAACGGCTGGGGGAGGTCATGGGCGTATTTATTGGGTCCCACCAATCGCTCCCTCCTTCCTGCGAGTCACCACTCTCACTGCCTCCATCGTGACTTGTGAATAGTTTTTTTATTGATTGGCCTCAGAGACAGTAAGAGGAGAGAGATGTGTTTGTTCGTTGGTTGATTCTCGTATGTGCCCTGTGCACCCCGGCGGTCGGGGCGACACTCCAGCAATGGCACTCCCTGGCTGAGGCTGATCTGTGAATCTCTGTAGAACAAGTATGTGCCGAGCACCCGCTGTGTCAGCGGTGTGAGCAGCCACGTCACAGGCGGAAAGGAGCTGTTGTGGGTGTGGCTGGGTTCACAGCTGGAGGATCAGGGGCTTCCCAGAGGGGGTGGCCCAGTAGATTATCGGGGGGGGGGGGGGGGGCGCTTCTTGGGAACTGCATGAGTAGGAGGCAGGAAGTGTTGCATCTGCTCCTTGGGGCTGGGACTGAATTGCTCATATGATTCAAGTGCTGATACGGACTCAGCACCTAGAGGTAGAATAAACGAAGGAGGGGGAGAAGCTCAAAACCAGGCAGGTTCGGAAGGCTGCGCCTGCTTCTGCCTGCCCCGCTGGGTCGGGGGGGGGGGGGGGGGGGCAGCGAGCCAGTGCACCCGGACAGGGGATGGAACTCTGCGGAGGAGAGAGCAGGAGCCACCGGGGTCCTATGTCCCCAGCGCTTCCTGTCTCCTCAGTTCCTCGTCCATCAGACCGTTCGGCTCTAGCAGCCCTGTGTGGGGAGGCCGTGGGTTCCCGCCCATCTGCCAGAGGAGGGAAGCCAGGCAGAGTGAAGCAGCCGGTGGCACTCGGCTGAGCTGGGCTGAGAGCAGTGTATTCCACCCTCATTGGAAATGGGAAATGAGCTCTGGCTGGTGTGACCAAGTGGATAGAGCATTGGCCTGCAGGCTGAAGGGTCCCTGGTTCGATTCCAGTCAAGGGCATGTATGTTGGTTGCAGGCTCCTCCTGGCCCTGATTAGGGTTTGTGGAAAACAACATCAATGTTTCTCTCTGTTCTCCCTCTCCTTTCCACTCTCTCTAAAAATCCATGGGAAAATGTCCTCAGGTGAGGATTAACCAAAAAATTAACAAGAGAGGGTGTGGACAGGTACGTGCTGCCGAGGAGCGGTATTGACAGCAGCACCCGTGGAAGGCAGCATCGAGCAACATGCAAAGTGTGGTCTTGATTTTGTGGGGAAAGTGAGTAGATGGCGGGGCAGCTGCAGAGAAGACAGTGAAAAGTGTCCCCACAAGGTGACCAGTGACGTTTCTGAGTGGTGGGGCCGGGGTTCTCACTTTTTTCTCAGTATTTCTTTTTTTTTTCTTTCTATATTTTTATTGATTTCAGAGAGGGAGAGAGAGATAGAAACATCAATGACGAGAGAGAATCATGGATCAGGTGCCTCCTGCACGCCCCACACTGAGGGGATCGAGCCTGCAACCCGGTGCATGCCCTTGATCAAAATTGAACCTGAGACCCTTCAGTCTGCAGGCCAGTGCTCTATCCACTGAGCCACAGGGCTTGTCTCAGTATTTTTCAGTATCACCCAGTGTTTTTATAACAAGCATGTATTCTGTGTGTAATCAGAATAAGGAGAATATGCCTGGCCGGCGTGGCTCAGTGGTTGAGTGTCGACCTATGAACCAGGAGGTCATGGTTTGATGCCCAGCCAGGACACATGTCCAGGTTGCGGGCTCGATCCCCAGTGGGGGCGCGTGCAGATGGCAGCGATCAGTGATTCTCTCATCACTGATGTTTCTCTGTCTCCCTTCCTCCCTGAAACCAACACAAATGTGTTTTAAGAAAAGAATAAGGAGTGTGGCCGCCGGGAAAGGAGACAGTGGCGGGCGCCGGGTGGAGGGTGTGCCTGGCGCTGACCCTGCCGCCCCCTCTCGCCCAGGTGCCCGCGCCCAGATGGTGCAGGTGAACGACTCCATGTCCGGCTTCATCGGCACCGACGTGGTGCTGCACTGCAGCTTCGCCAACCCGCTGCCCGGCGTGAAGATCACCCAGGTCACCTGGCAGAAGGCGACCAACGGCTCCAAGCAGAACGTGGCCATCTTCAACCCGGCCATGGGCGTCTCGGTGCTGCTCCCCTACCGCGAGCGCGTGCAGTTCCTGCGGCCCTCCTTCACCGACGGCACCATCCGCCTCTCCCGCCTCGAGCTGGACGACGAGGGTGTCTACATCTGCGAGTTCGCCACCTTCCCTGCGGGCAACCGCGAGAGCCAGCTCAACCTGACCGTGATGGGTGAGTGCCCTCCGCCCGCGTGCGCAGGGCTGGGCCGGCGGGGCCCCGCGTGTCTCCTGGTGGCGAGCTCCCAGGGCTCCGGGCTTGGCACCTCCAGGCCCTCTAGCCTGGCTGCCCACAGCTCCTAGGGGTTGGGGCAGGGCCTCGGCTCTGGGCGGAGCTGAGGGTCAGTGTTCAGGCCGCAGCCCACTGTGGGGCCCCTGGTGGGTGGCAGGAGGCGTGCAGAGCCTCAGATGCCTGGGAAGGAGAGGGCTGTGGAGCCATGGCCTGGGTCACGGCACGCCGCCCAGGAGGCCTGGGCCTGCTCGAGGCGGTGCAGATGGTGGAATGAGGTCGCCATGCAGAGTCCCAGGCGGAGTGCGGGGGCACAGCGGTGGGACAGCCAGGGAGACCTGAGCGAGGCCAGGCAGGGGCATCCCCGCCCGAGCCCTCTGACCAGGATGAGAGCCAGGCCCATGGCTGCCTCCGCTTCCCACAGCCAAACCCACCAACTGGATCGAGAGCAGCCAGGCCGTGCTTCGTGCCGAGAAGGGGCGGGACGAGAAAGTCCTGGTGGCCACCTGCACCTCGGCCAATGGGAAGCCGCCCGGCGTGCTGTCCTGGGAAACGCGGCTGAAGGGGGAGGCCGAGTACCAGGAGGTCCGGAACCCCAACGGCACGGTGACCGTCGTCAGCCGGTACCGCCTGGTGCCGGGCCGGGAGGCCCACCTGCAGCCCCTGGCCTGCATCGTCAACTACCACCTGGACCGCTTCCGGGAGAGCATCACCATCCGCGTGCAGTGTGAGCGGGCGGGCGCGGCGGGCCTCCGAGGGCGCCCCCTTCCTGCCCTCCCCGCCTCCACCCTCCCCTCTGCCCTCTCCCTCTTCCTCCTCTTCTCCTTCTGGGGTGGTTTGTCCCCCCTCCTCTCTTCCCCATGGCCTCCCTTCCCTCGCCCTTCCTCTCCTCCTTTCTTCCCCGTTCCCTCTGTGAGCTCCCACCCCTCACGCTTCCCCCTGGGCTGGTTCCGTGTCATTGTCGATGCCACCCCTTCACTGTCTGGGGGCCCCTGGCCTCACGTCTGCTCCTCTGACCTCGTTCTTTGGCCACAGACGAGCCTGAGGTGACCATCGAAGGGTTTGATGGGAATTGGTACCTGCAGCGGACGGACGTGAAGCTCACCTGCAGAGCCGACGCTAACCCCCCAGCCACCGAGTTCCGCTGGACCACGTGAGTGCGCGGGCCGCCGCGCGCCTGGCTGGTCACGGGGGCCTGCGGCGGGCGGACGCTCAGTCTGGGCTCAGGGTCTGGGTGAGAGGCCGAGAGCACGCTGCTCTGTGCTCCTCTCGGTGTGCGGCGCTGTCAGTGTTGCTCCGTGGCAGCCAGCGCCTGTCCACAGCGCGGTCAGCGGCACAGGGGCTCACCTGTGGCCTGCCCCCTCTGCTGCTGCTGATGCTGCCCTTTTCCGCGGCTGACGGTCTGAGTCGCTGCCAGCCCAGCCCCCGCGTTCATTTCTGTCCGAGTCCCCAGGAAAGCTGGCTGCCTGGAGCCTTCCCACCTCCCTCTCCCCGTCCTTCTCCAGCGCCCGTTCTCAGGGAGGCGCGGAGGCCCGGGCGCCTGTGCTCGAGGGCTCGTCCACGGGCCATTGTCGCTCTCCTGGCTTCGCGGGCGCAGGCCTGGCCCGCAGAGGCTCTGTCCCTCCGGGGCCCCAGGCCGCAGCCAGCTCTCCTGGAGAAGGGCTGGGGGCGCCGAGGTGGGTAGGGCGGCCGAGGAGGAGCCGGGCACGGTGGGCAGAGACGGCTGTCTAGATTACATCAACAACTATTTCTTTTTTTAAATACATTTACTACTTTTTTATAATATATTTTTATTTATTATTATTGCCGAGACTGGTTTGGCTCAATGGATGGAGCGTCAGCCTGAGGACTGAAAGGTCCCAGGTTCGATTCCAGTCAAGGGCATGTACCTTGTTTGCAGGCACATCCCCAGTAGGGGGTGTGCAGGAGGCAGCTGATCAATGTTTCTAACTCTCTATTTCTCTCCCTTTCTCTCTGTAAAAAAAATCAATAAAATACTTAAAAAAAAAAAAAAAATATATATATATATATATATATATATATATATATATATATATATACATTTTTATTGATTTCAAAGAGGAAGGGAGAAGGAGAGGGAGAGAGAGAAACATCAGTGCTGAGAGGGAATAATGGATCGGCTGCCTCCTGCAGGCCCCCCACTGGGGATCGAGCCCACCACCTGGGCATGTGCTCTGACCAGGAATCGAACCGGAATCCTTCAGTCCACAGCCTGACGCTCTATCCACTGACCCACACCAGCCAGGGCTCCACACTCTCTTCCAGGAGGGAGCGGGCACCGGCCCCTGCCGTCACCCTCCACCTCCTGGAACCGGAAGTGCTTCCGAAGGTGTGAGTGGGGCCTGCTCACCAGTTCCATGTCCGTGGGCTGCAGCTGTGGAATCCCACAGGGTAATTGCTCTGTGGCCTTGGGGAGCAGAGGAAGGAAGGTCCCTATGTTCCGGAAACGTCCGGGCCTGTGACATGCCCAGTAAGAACACAAGCGAGGGAAATGGAACAATTCCTAAGCCTGAGGCACGTCTCCTTACCCAAGTAACTTGTTAAAATACAAATGGCCAGCCCCCCAGTGTGGCTCAGAGGTTGAGCATCAACCTAGGAACCAGGAGGTCACAGTTCGATTCCTGGTCAGGACACATGCCCGGGTTGCAGGCTCCATCCCAGTGTGGGGCATGCAGGAGGCAGCCGATCCATTGATGTTTCTCTCTCTCCCTCTCCCTTCCTCTCTGAAATCAATAAAAAGATATATTTTTATAAATACAGATCCCCAGGTCATGGCCCCGGGGGTCAAGCTTCAGTGGAGCTGGGTGAGAGCCCAGATGTGTGTTAACCAACTCCACAGAAACCAGGTCAACAATCAGGAACCACGAGTCTTAGAAAGCGCCAGGCAGGCGGTCAGAGAGCTGGCTCGAGCTCCAGTCCTGCCGCTTACCCTCAGCCCTCACCTGCCCAGAGGGACTCACACCCGGGGGCGTCCGCATTGGGTGCGGTGACAGTCAGAGGCAGGGTTGGGTACAGGAAGCTGCCGCTGCATGCCTCCTTCCAGCCAGGCCCCCCTGCCCCGCGGGAAGGCGGCGGAGGTCCTGACCAGCCATGTCTCCACCGCAGGCTGAACGGCTCTCTGCCCAGGGGCGTGGAGCCGCAGAACAGAACCCTCCTCTTCAAGGGGCCTATCGACTACAGCCTGACGGGGACCTACGTCTGCGAGGCCACCAACCCCATCGGCACCCGCTCGGGCCAGGTGGAGGTCAACATCACAGGTGCCTCCCTGCCCCCCCCACCCCACCCCACGCTCCTCCTCTGCCTCCGGTCGCTCTGTCCCTGAAGCTTGTGCTCCTCTGCCTGCATCTGCCGTTCTCCGGGCGCGGGTCTTTCTCCTCCGCTGACGGCTGTGAGGCAGTCGGGAGGCCCGAGCAGTGAGTGTCCCCCTGGGGTCTGCCAGCAGCAGCCCCGGGGAGGCCGGCGGGGGAGGGGGCTGTGATGGAGCTAATCTCCAAGCTCTGCTCTGGGTTCAGGGAGGACCGCCCGCCTGGAGGAGGAGGCCCACTCTGTGGGATCCTGGAGGGAGAGCGCGGAGCCGCCGGCGCGGAGCCGCCCGCCCGGAGCCAGGGGGCGGGGCCCTGCACCGAGCGGACGCTCTCCCTGCGCCTCTGTCACTGCGGACGAGGGGTCGGCCTCCAGGCCTTTCGGGGCAAAGGGAGGACGTGGGTTGGGAGGCTCGGCGACCTCAGGGGATGAGAAGGAGCGAGCTTCCCTGTCAGGAGGGCGGCTCCTGTGAAATGGGGCAAATGCGAGGTGCCGAGGGCAGGCTGCGCCAGCACAGACCTCCCTGCCTGCGAGCGGCCGCCCTCCGTGGTCATCACGGGAACGATGGAGACGGGCCGCAGCGGGCGTGCCCTCAGCCTGGTCGGCGGCGCAGGACGTGTCCAGCTGGTGCCTTGGCCTCTGCGGGATGCGAGCGCGCAGTGACATCGCGGTGTGGTGCGGGGCCAGGGCCGGGCTGGGCCAGCCGAGGACCGGGAGCTCCGAGCCTGTGAGGCGGGGCGGCGTGGTGCATGGGCCCAGCTGCAGGAAGAGCAGCTCTGGCTGCACTAAGCCCGCCTCGACCTGGGGCCGGGCCGTCTCAGCTCTCGTGGTGCAGGGGGAGCCACCTGCTCTCCTCTTCCACTCCCTGCCATTGGCCTCCAGGCCAGGGTTCAGGGCTCTCCAGGCTGGCCAAGGGAGGCCAGGCCTGCACCCTCCCTTCCCGGGGCGAGTGAGCAGAGCTGGGCGCTGGCCTAGGCCGCCCAGCGAGAGGCGGCCGTATGGGGGTGCAGACTCGCTGAACTAGTCCTTCGCCTCTGAGCCTCAGTTTCCTTGTCTTTATATGGAGACCTCGGGCTTCTGAGGGTCACGCCCATCGGCACTCACTGCCTGGCACGGGCGCTGCTCCGCCCGCTGTACCTTCCCCAGGCGGCCCCCTCCCTCCGGGCGCTCCAGGGAACCACGGTTCCAAGATCTGGGAGGAGGCCCCGAGGCCCAGCAGCTTCCTCCCGGCGGCCCGGCCAGCGCTGGGACCAGCTTCCTCCCGCCGGGCTGGGGCTCGGTGCCGCCCAGGCCTCGCTTTGCCCAGCGCCCATGAGCGCTCGCTGCTCGTCAGGAAGCCACACCTCCCAGGAGGGAGGCCGATGGGCTCCCCCGGGGCCTGGGGACAGAGCAGAGGGAAGGAGGGAGGGAGGCAGCGTGGAGGCGGCCGTCTCCTGGGTCAGCCTCTAGGCCAGGCGGGCGGCCGGGCCCTGGAGATCGCGGGGCCAAGGTGGCAACTGAGACCCCGGGTGGTGAGCTGCAGAGGGCCCCTGTTCTCTGGTCAGGCCGGAGAGGGCCCGGGCCGCGAGCTGCCGTGGGAGAGGCGGTCCAGCCGGCACCACTCCTTTGCCCGCTGAGTGTGCTTGTGCTCACGGCAATTTTTTTTATTTTAATATTTTTATTGATTCCAGAGAGGAGGGGAGGGGGAGAGGGAGAGGTAGAGGGAGAAGCATCATGATGAGTGAGAACCATGATCAGCTGCTTCTTGCATGCCCCCTACTGGGGATGGAGCCCACAACCCGGGCATGTGCCCTGTCCAGGAATCGAACCGTGACCTCCTGGTTCATAGTCAACATTCAACCACTGAGCCACGCCGGCCGGGCTCAAGGCAGTCTCTAAGCAGCAGCCCCCCAGTCTTCACCTGCCCCAGCTGGTGCCTGTCACTTCCCTGGGCCACTGAGGCGCAGCCTGTCCTTGCCCAAGCCTGGCTGGCCTGCAGGGGCGTGTGCGGAGATGGGCAAGTGGAGCTCGCATTCCGTTCTCCGGCTGCTCGGGAGCAGTGGGCCGGTGCCTGTGCAGAGGGATGGAGAGCAGAGGTCTCGGGTCCCAGAAGAGGTGGTATTTGCGTTGTTCCTACAAGGATGAGTGCATGGGCGGAGGTGGGGGGGTTCCCCTGGGGGGACTGTGTGGAAGGAAACAGAAGGAGGGACTTTCTCTCTCTGGCCGAGGGGAGCCTGTGGGTTCCCTGAGGCAGTGGCGGGGCCGTGGATGGGTGGGGCGCAGTGAGGGCGGGTGAGGCCTTTCTAGGGGACCCAGGGCCTGCACTGGGGCTGCGGGGTGAGAGCAGAGGAGATAACCTCCCCGGGGTCCCCGCCCTTCTCCCCGTGGGGTGATGCTGGGTGGGAGGGGCGCTCAGGGATGTTCCTGATCAACCTAGAGTCCAAATTTGGCCCCTGGGCTGGAGGTTCAGGCCAGTTCCAGAGCAGGCAGGGAGGCCCCGGGGTGCAGGGGGTCGGCCCACTTCCCATGCAGGTGACCGGGTGTGCCCCAGGGGCAAGGTGCTCTTCAGACCCAGGCTGCTGCAGCGGTCCTGAGAGGGGGCGCCGCGGGGTCCTGAGTGGGGGCGCCCTTGGGTGAGGAGATGTGCCAGCAGCGGGTGCGCAGCTGCGTGCTGAGCGTGTAAACAGGCCGCTGGGCCGGGGCTGGTGTCGTCCCCCGGCAGTGGCAGTGCCCGGGGCCTGCGCCTCGGAGGACCGGTGCCCTTGGACTCGATGAGGCCCGTTTGCGGTCTGACAGATGCTCAGCTGCTACAGCTGCAGAGGAGGGAAGAGCTCCCCACAGTCTGGCCCCGGCCTTCCCACTGTCCACGGCCCGCCACACTGCATGCTGGAAGGTGTAGTTCTCAGTGTCCTAGCCTAATCTGGTGCCCCAGCACTTCCTGCCTGACTGTGTTGGTTTGGGAAGCAAGTCCAAACATTCTTGTTGACCACAAGCCTCCTCCAGATCCTAGATTCAGACTGCAAACCCCAACCCTTCCCTCTACTCAGACCCATCCGAAGCCCCACAGCAGTCCACCAGCTCCATCCGGGAGCCGGCCCTGCAGGATTCAGCCCCCGCTCCAGAGGGGAAGCTGCAGCCAGTGAGGAGTCGGGGCCCCTTTGTGAGAGGATGTGAGGGCTGCAGCTGGATCCCGCGCCCCCCCTCTCTCCCCCACCCCCGCCAGCAAGCACAGCAACCCGCTCAGCTCTTCCTCCCTCCCTGCTCACCCCTCCCTCCCCCACCCCCCGCAGCCATGGAGGCTGTGTGTGCTGCTGGCACAGACGGCCTGCGGGACAGCTGGAGGGCCAGCGTGGGCGGCGGTTCTTCCCCCCAAGCCTGGGGGGCTGGAGTCATAGCCATTCTTCTCTGCACAGGCCTGGCCGGACACAGCCAACACAGCCAGAGTCCCCTGGTCCAGAAAGCGGTTTGGCTCAGTGGATAGAGTATCAGCCTTCAGACCTGAGGGTCTCTGGTTTGATTCCAGTCAAGGGCATGTACCTCAGTTGTGGCTCCTCCCCAGCCCCAGGTCAGGGTGCCTGTGGGAGGCAAACAATCGATGTGTCTCTCTCACATCGATGTTTCTCTCCCTCTCCCACTCTCTCTAAAAATCGTCTCCAAGAGTGCAGAGCTGGGGAATCTGTGAGCCTGCCCCGTGTGACCACTAGCAAAGTGGGTGCTCGGCACATGCGTGCTGACCAGTTGGGTAGATGGATAGAGGAAGGATGAGTGGATGGGTGATAGGGGAGCAGGTGAACAGAAGAGAGCATCCAGTCTGGGTGGAAACTGGAAGGGTCACAGGCAGGAGAAGGCCACAGGCAGGGGAAGGTCACGGGCGGGGGGAGGCCAGGGGCGGGGGGAGGTCAGGGGCGGGGGGAGGTCAGGGGCGGGGGGAGGTCAGGGGCGGGGGGAGGTCAGGGGCAGGGGGAGGTCACGGGCGGGGGGAGGTCAGGGGCGGGAGGTCAGGGGCGGGGGGAGGTCAGGGGCGGGGGGAGGTCAGGGGCGGGGGAGGTCAGGGGCGGGGGAGGTCAGGGGTGGGGGGAGGTCAGGGGCGGGGGGAGGTCAGGGGCGGGGGAGGTCAGGGGCGGGGGAGGTCAGGGGCGGGGGGAGGTCAGGGGCGGGGGGAGGTCAGGGGCGGGGGAGGTCAGGGGTGGGGGGAGGTCAGGGGCGGGGGGAGGTCAGGGGCGGGGGAGGTCAGGGGCGGGGGAGGTCAGGGGCGGGGGGAGGTCAGGGGCGGGGGGAGGTCAGGGGCGGGGGGAGGTCAGGGGCGGGGGAGGTCAGGGGCGGGGGGAGGCCACAGGCAGGTGCAAGTTCCAGAAGAGGCGGCTGCCTCGGGGCCCTCGTGGAGGCAGCTCTCCCCTGGTGGGAGCAGGTGTGAGACCAGAGAACCTTGAGGCTCCAGAGGGGCTGCTCTGGACGTGGGCAGTGAGGACAAATACTCAGTAAAGGATTACTGGGCAGCCAGGCCGGCCTGGCTCAGGGGTTGAACATCGGTCTCTGAACCAAGAGGTCAGGGTTCGACTCGGTCAGGGCACAGGCCTGGGTTGTAGGCTCGATCCCGGGGTTGGTGCGTGCAGGAGGCAGCCGATCCATGATTCCCTCATCACTGATGTTTCTCTCTCCCTCTCCCTTCTCCTCTGAAATCAATTTCCAAAAGAACAAAGCTAGATTTATGGGCGCCTGCACAGAGGACACATGGGGACAGGAGCTCTGCCCACTCCACCTGGAGGGCATGGCGGCCCCACCTCCACCTGTGACAGGACCGATCCCCCCACCGCCTCCCCGTCCCCGTCCCTGGGCAGCCCGTCCAGCCTGAGCCTTGGAAGGACTCTTCCACCCTGCAATCTGCCTGGTCCCCCTGCTGCCGACCACGCTGCACCGCAGGGCAGACACCCCTCCCCCGCGGGCCACCCTCCACCTGCAGAAAGGACGGGCGCTCCAGGGCCCCAGCCTCCAGGTGTGCCCTGACCTGCCCGCTGTGCCTCCTGCCCCCGGCTGGCCGTGGTCTCTGGTGCCACCCTGTGGCGGTGCTGGGGACTGCCACTCCGGCCTCTGTCCTGGCCCCACTGGCCAAGAAAGTCACCTGCCAGCCTCTTCCTTGCTCCTCTTTCTGCCTTTCTGCATTCCCAGTGTGACCGTGTCTACACAGACTCGCCAATTAGCAGGGCACACGGCTCGCCATGGCATAGGGCGTGTGCCCAGGTGACCTGCCTCCCAGTCACCTTTAGTACCAAGTCCGCTCTGGCACGCCTGTCCCCGCACATGCTGGCTGAGCGCCGATGCGCAGGGCCAGGCTGGCAGCACCTCTCCCCCCACCCTACCCCGCTGTGCCCTGCAAGGCCAGATGCAGGCAGAGCCACAGCCTGGCTTCTGGCACTGGCTGGGCACCTATGGGCCCGCCCCGGGAGCCGGCAGCTTCCTGTGCTCTAGGAGCAGTGAAGTCAGGGCCCTGGGACATGGTGTGGGCAGGGCAGCAGGGACATTGGCACAGACTGGCATGCAACAGCCCCGCTGTGTCAGGGCCGGTGTCTGCGGGCAGGCCCTGAGCCGGGCTCTCCGGTGTCCTGGGCAGGAACCGCAGCCTGCTCCGTGGCGCTGCGGGCGCGGGGCCAGGGTGGGCCGACGCCACAGCCAAGGAGGTGGGCACAGAGGCCTCTGCCCGCGTCACACCGCAGCCTGGGAGCTGGGCGGGAGCCGTCTGTCCCCGGCCTCCGGCCCGCTCCCTGGCCCACTCCCCCCACCCTCCCCTGCCACCGAGCCGACACTGACCGCCCGTCTCTCTTCCTCCCCAGAATTCCCCTACACCCCGTCCCCTCCGGACCACGGGCGCCGGGCCGGGCCGGTGCCCACGGCCGTCATCGGGGGCGTGGCGGGGAGCGTGGTGCTGGTGCTGCTGGTGGTCGGGGCCGCCCTGCTGGCCCTGCGCCGGCGCCGCCACACCTTCAAGGGCGACTACAGCACCAAGAAGCACGTGTACGGCAACGGCTACAGCAAGGCGGGCGTCCCGCAGCACCACCCGCCGCTGGGCCAGAGCCTGCAGTACCCCGACGACTCGGACGACGAGAAGAAGGCCGGCCCGCTGGGGGGCAGCAGCTACGAGGAGGAGGAGGAGGAGGAGGGCGGCGGGGGGCGCGAGTGCAAGGTGGGGGGCGCGCACCCCAAATACGACGAGGACGCCAAGCGGCCCTACTTCACGGTGGACGAGGCCCAGGCCTGTCCGGACGGCTACGGGGACCGGACCCTGGGCTACCAGTACGACCCCGAGCAGCTGGACCTGGCCGAGAACATGGTCTCTCAGAACGACGGGTCTTTCATTTCCAAGAAGGAGTGGTACGTGTAGACCCGGCCTGTCTGCGCCCTCCACCCGCACGCCCCCCGACCCCGGGACTCACGCTGCCCGGCCCGCAGAGCCCTGGTTTGGCCCCCGTCCTGCCTCCCCACTGTCCTCTGTGCGTTGATGTGGCTGCGCCCCTGTCCCTGGCAGTGCCCCTTGCTGTGTGCAGCCGGCCCGGTCTGGTCTCTGCACCTGGCACCCAGCCTCCAGGGCCCGGGAGCCCCTCCCCACCCCAGCACTGGAATGCCTCTTCTCCGCTGGGAGGGGCCCAAGGGCCTCCCGAGGAAAAGCCTCGCCATGCTGCTCCCGTCCCCGTGCGAGTGGGCGCGGCCGGTGGACCCGGCCTAGACCCGAGGGGGCGCCGGGTGCCCAGGGTGCTGGACAGACGAGGCCCGGGGCCGTGGGCGCACTGGGTGCGTTTTCCTCCTGCACGGCCACCCCAGTCTGTCCCACAGAGGGGCCACCTCCGCTCACTGCCGACAGACAAGGACTCACAGGCCTCCGTCTGCCCCCGCACACCCGGCCACACCTTCCCCGGGGGGACCCCGCCACGGCTGCCCGCTTCCTCCCCTCCCCCCACAGCGGGGCAGCTGGGGTGAGGCCCCGTGCCTCCCCAGGATGGCGGGCTGGCCCTAACCCGCTCCGTACAGCGCGAAGCCTCCGGTCTCTCTCACCTAGCAAGTTCTAGCAGCAGATACTCTTGGGTCAGGATTGGGGTCCGGATGCAGGGGGGGAGGGGGGAGGGGGAGGGGGCCGTGCGGGGGAGCTCAGACTGAGGGTGTGGGTACGCCTCGCCCACTGAGGCCAGAAAGCGGAGGGGGAGCTGGATACTGCTCCGAGCTCCTGCTGCCCACTCCCGCTCAGCCGCCTGAGCGGGGAGAGCGCACCTCTGAGCTGCAGTTCCCTGTGCGTAGCCTGAGCTCCTGCCAGCCACCCAGTCCGTCTCCACGAGGAGCAAGGCCCGCCCCGCCCCTGTCCCTTCCTCAAAGTGCCTCAGGTCCTCCCTCTGCCCATCGCTGCCCGCCCTGCCCCTGGCTCCGGGTGGGAGACCCTGGGTGGGGCGGCGGGGTCACGCCTGCCTGCTGGATTCTGGTGAAGGGCTGGGTGTGATCCGCCCCGGTTCCGCTTGCCCTCCCTCAGGCTTCCCCAGGGAGCCCCTCCTCTTTCTCCCGCTCTGGTGCTGCTCTGGGCCCTGGCCACCTCCTGCAACCGTGGGCCCACAGTTGGGCCACCCTCCCCTCCCCCCCACCAGCCGCCCAGTAGCCGCGTAGCAGAGATCTGAAGCCATGGCAGCCCTGGGGCCACCTCCCCTGGGCTGGGGTGCCGGCTGGAAGGCAGGCGGGGAGAGTTCTGGGCTCTTTCCAGCCACAGAGAAGAGGAGGGGAGGAGGGAGGGTTAGCCCCCAGGGGAGGGGCCTTCTCCGTGTGACATCACTGTCCCTCCACCCTCTCTGTGCCCTTGAACCCCTAGACTGAAAGGATTCCTCCTCTGTCCATGCTACCACTGCCACCCGTTTCTCACTTGATGGACTTTGGAGGCCCTGGGCCCACCAAAGCCCTGAGGCCCCCGGACCCTCCACGCCCTCCCCAAGCAAAGCACAAACCGCGGCTCCTGTGCCTCCCGGAGCCGCGCGGCCTTCCCCTGGGAGAGCCCCCGCCGCCGAAAGGCACGAGGCGCGTCCGCGGGCCTGGGGGTGGGTTTCCTGTGCCCGCGCTGCAGGGAGCTGGGCACGCTGCAGCCCGGGGAGCTGTGGCCCAGCAGGAGGGGAGGGGCGTGGCTTCCCTGTGACACCAGCACCACTGAGCCCTGGCCCCCTGGCTGGAGACGAGGTGAACTTGGAATTGGGGGCCCGAGACCTCCGGCTGCCATCCTGCCCGGGCCCAGCCGGCCTCCCTGTACCGTTTTCTAAGAGTTTGGTATAACGTGGGACAGAACCCCGGGGCGGGTGCGTACACCCCTGGCAGCACAGGCTCCGGGGAGCACCGGGCCTGCACCCTCTGCCAGCCCCTCCCTGTGCCAGGTCACTGGTGCCATCTTCCTCCTGGCACCCGCCAAGCAGAGGAAGCAGGGGGGGGGGGCGCCTGGGCCCGGCGCACAGCCAGGAGCCTGCCCTCTCCGCTCCGGCCGCCGCCGCAGGCACAGGCGCCCGGCGGCCTCCCGAGCCAGGCACACGCTTTGCCTCGGCTTCTCGTCCGTTTTCATCTTCGGTCCAGGCGCCCACAGCCTCCTGGTTCCGACGGGGGTGTGGCCTCGCCCCCTTTTACTTGTATTGAAAACTCATGGGTTGAAAGATGTACTTTTTATAATAAAGTGTTTGAAACAATGCTGGCTGGCTCGTGTCCCTCCCCGCCCCTGGGGTAGTGGTGCCCATCCTTCCTGGCAGGGGCCCCCAGGCCCAGGGAGCCCCATCCTGCCGTCCGGCAAGAGCCCCACGGGAGCCCGGCCAGTGCGGCTCAGCGGTTGAGCAGGAGGGCGTGGTTTGATTCCGGTCAGGGCACAGGCCCGGGTTGTGGGCTTGATTGCCAGTGCGGGCGTGCAGGAGGCAGCCGGTCAGCGATTCTCTCCCTCCCTCTCCCCCCTCTCTGAGATCCATAGAGATACATGCGTGTTTTGAAAAGGCCCCAAGGAAGGGCGTGAGGGCCCACCGCTCCTGCGCTCACTGCCATCCGCCGCAGGAGAAGGCGGCGGCTTCCGGCCGGCCAGTGGGTGGCACGGACCTTAGGGTGCGGGTCCAGAGGGGTGGAGGCTGGCTGGAGAGGCGGCCCAAGCTGGGTGCTCTGCTGACCCCGCCCATGGCCTGCTTCCTGCTGCACCCCCACCCCACCCCGGCTTTGGAGGGGCAGCGTCACACGGTGTGTCAGCTCCCTCCGACAGGTGAGAGGCGGGAGCTGCTTTGTGGAGGGCGCTGCCAGGCCGAGCGTCCAGCTCTGGAGACCCAGCTGCCTGAGGGGCCGCGGCAGGGACGAGCTTGCGGCTCCTCAGTGCCCCTCCTCGCTCCTGCCATCTGCTTCCCATCTCGGTGGATGGAATGCAGGACCAATTGGGCGGCGTGGGAGCGCGGGCTCCTGGCCCCCCGCCCCCAGCGCTTCCCCCTGAAACCACCGTCTGAGCAAAGGGGCGAGGCCACGGCTGCCCACAGAGCTCCTGCCGCCCGCAAGGCGCTGTTTGCACGGGGCTGGGGATACAGCGGGGGCGCCCGGCGCAGAGACTGGCGATGAGCGGGCAGCTGGCGGCAGCTGGTGGCCTCGCCGAAGGCCGTCGGGCTGTAGATGCTGATGCCCGAAGGAGGTGAGGACGGCTGAGGAGGGGCCCCTCCCTCCATCCGTTAAGTGCATGTTAGTTTGCACAGGAGCGGTGTGATGGCGGATTAATAGGTTGGAAGAGTCAGTGGACAGACGTCCTAATTGGTTTTAACTGGAGCGTTCTGGCAGATGAAGACTCGGCGGCGGCAGGAGGCAGGCCAGTCAGTCTGGCACAGCCTCTGGGCTGGAGGGCCAGGCCGGCCGCTCCCCAGGACCTCAGGACCCCGGAGTCCGGGCACAGGAGCCGCTGGCTAAGCCATGTTCTGCGCTGAGGTTCCTTCCCCAGGTCGCAGCCCTTGTCTCCAGCCCCCCGCCCGACCCTCAACAGAGCAGAGGGCCACACGCTGTCTGCCCGCCTGCACTCCATCTGCGCTGGGGGCCCGGGACTGAGCCTGTCACAGCTTCTCCCTGGAGACCTCAGGGCTCCTCTCCGGCTTTCACCTGGGCCTCTGGCAGCAGGGGGCCGGGGGTGGGGGGGGGGGGGTGAGCTTGACGAATGGCGGGGCCAGTTATTCACTTGTGCACGCATCCATTCATCCATTTATTCATCCATTCATCCATTCGGGGCCCTGAGCCGGGCACTGTTTAAAGACAGATCTTCCAGGATCTCAGATTCCAAAGCAGCAGGCTTTGCTGTGCTCGGCGGGCTGAGGCAGGCTGCGTGCTGGGCGCTGCTGGTGACACGTCTGTCTAGGAAGGTCTGAGGTTTATGTCTGAGGTGACATTTCCCTGGGCCTTGAAGGATGTATAGGAATTCTTCAGACAGAGCTGTGTTAAGAGGATTCTAGGCCAGATGAGAATTTAGCATCTTATATTAGTTATAAAGGAGATCATGTGAGGGGGCCAAGGAGAGGGTACCCCAACAATGTACACACACTTAAGTGATTATAAAGTCAGTGTTTATCAACATACAGTTCATTTTTAAAAGCTAAAAGAACATACAGAAATGAATACTTTTTTGTCAATGAGTTTCAAACTGATGACTGTTGTGGTCCAGGCACTGCTGACCCGTGAAGCGATGGAACCGCAAACATCAGGAATCGTTTTGTTCCGCGCTTGTGCGCCTCGGTGCGCCCCCTGCTGCCGGTGTGGGGCGTCAGCTTTAGTATCCCCCCACAGCTCCTGGGCAAACGTTCTTTGTTCAAAGCTCAGCCTGGCTTCACCGATTATTTCAAACAGTTACACCTGAAAGGAGTAAGAAGTGAGTTATCAGGGTGTCTCCCAAAAACATGCATACACACTTTGAATAATTATAGAGGCAGTTGGTACTGAACTGCATTTTCAAACTTCCAAGCATTTTAGGCTGAATTTCCTTTGTTCAGAGCTAGTCTGGCTGAAAAGAAAGAAGTGCCGGCTGAGCCGGTGCGCTTCCAGGGCACCTGTTTGGTGAGAGGCGATCTGACTGTGGGTGGTGAGCACACCATGCAGTACAGGTCACGGATCAAAGACGTGTACACATGGCCTGGCTGGTGTGGCTCAGTGAATAGAACATAAGATGCAGACTGAAGGGCCCTGGGTTCGATTCCAGTCAAGGGCATGTACCTCAGTTTCAGGCTGGCTTGATCCCCGGCTCTGGTAGGGGTGTGTGCAGGAGGCAAACAGTCAATGTGTCTCTCTCACATCCATGTTTCTCTCTCCAAAAATTGATGGAAAAATAGACTCGGATGAGGATTAACAAAAAAGCAACAACAACAAATACATATATATATGCATTAAAAAAATCCCAGTTGCTCCAGCTGTTCTGAAACACACGTACACACATGCACAGACAACCACCACACATTCCTAGTTCCCTCTCACGCTGAAGGCCAGAGATAAAAAACTGTTCCAGCAGGGTGGGGTGGGGTGTCATCTGCTTGTCCCCCCGAGCCTGGCCTGTGTCCTCTAACACTGGGCACCGCCAGCCCAGCCGCCCGCTTGCAGTGACGGGGACCACGGCGGGGTGGCAGTTCGGGGTGGGGGTGGATGGGTGAGTCTTCTCTGCATGTGCATCCTCTGAGCAGGCCTCTCGCCCTGTGCTGGCTGCTTCTCCCTGAACGTGACGGCTTGGCCAGGATCTCACTGAGCCGCACAGCCCCCTCAGGTGTGTTCTATCTGCTTAGGTCACAGCAGGTGTTTCTCAGGAGCCCGGTGAGGGGACAGTGGGCGCACTCTATGAGCTGCGTGGGCCTCAGGCAGGCTGCCCACTCCCTGAGCTGTGTCCTCACCCTAGCCTGCTGGGGTGGCCGGCCGCTGTGCTAGAAGGTTCCTGCGGAAGCAGGAGCGACAGGGGGCCTTCCGCCAGCGGAGTGCTGAGCGCAGTCCTGGCCGAGGGTGTGGCAGCCTCGGGCCCGCACGGCCGCGTGCGGAGGCGGACACCTGCCTTCCACCTCGTGTGACCCTGTCCCCTTAGCTTCCGCCTCAGTGGTTTGCTTCACCCCCACGACCAAGGAGCTGGATGTGTCCCTCAAGGTCATGGGCTGGTGTGGATCCCTGCCCAGAGGTCAGCCACACTGACCGGCGAGGTTTGGTTTCTGCAGGGACAGAGTCTGGGACCCTTGCTCTACCGGCTCTCTCTCCTGCCGGGCTCTCCTGCTGGGCGCTGGACAATGGCCCCAGACAGCAGGGGGGCAGGGCGGGGGCGGGGGGGATCTTCTTGGGCTAGAGAATCTGGAACTATGCACAGGCCGCAGGCATCACCACCACCCCCTCCCCACCCCCCACCGTCCTCCCCTCCCCTCCCAGCCCCTGCTTGAATGCCAGAGCACAGGGACACCAGCACAAGGACAGTACTGGTGTTCAGTGCTCCCCTGCCACTCCGCACGCATCACACTTACTTCCTCCATGTCCCCAATTTAGAGGGAAGCTGAGGCTCAGAGCAGTTAGGGCCGCCAGCTAGAGGGGGAGCATCAGGCCCCTGTGCATTGGCTCAGACCTGCCGTCTTCCCTCCAGCAGCACTCTCTGAGGGGAGGCAGGGAAGAGCGGGGGAGGGGGGAGAGTGCCAGCCCTCAGCGGGTGTGACACACAAATGGCTTCTCTGTGCTTCTAGCTCTCCCAACCTGGCTGGGCAAGGTCCTTGCTCATCTCTCTCCCTCAGCAAAGGCAGGCCGAGGGCCAGGGGTCAGGTCCTTATCCGGCAGGATCCCCAACAAGGAGACAGTCCCTCCCGCCTCAGCAGTGTGCACGAAACCCCAGTAACTCCTCCAGCTGGGCCTGCCAGAGCCAGTGGGCAGAGTGGGCATCTGGGAGAGTCAGGCCCATCATGTTCATTCTTCCTAATGACAGCTCAGGGGGGCAGGCCAGGTGGCGGGGCTGGGAATGAGGGACACTGGGAGAGCATTGCAAAGGTGGACCACTGTGTGCAGGCGGGGTCACACCCAGCAAGGGGCTGGGGAAAGCTGAGGGCAGGCATGCATCCAGCCACAGGCCGCTGCCCAGATGTGCCCAAGCAGCAGACCTGCCCCTGCCCCACCAGCACCAATGCTCACTGAGCACGGACTGGGCACAGGCACTGTGCTCAGCTCTAACATGCATGACATATCTACGCCCGGCAATACAGGTGGGGACACTGAGGCCAAGAGAGTTGGAGAGACTTTGCAAGGTTATACAGCTAAGTGGCGAATTCAAGAGTGAGCAGCGTGTCTTCCTCAGAAGATCACCTGGGAGAAGAAGGCAGCGGGAGCATGAAAATGGACCAGGCCGGCATCTGAACTGAGGACCTTAGTGTCTGGTTCCTACCTCATTCCATCACCAGTGGCTGTGTGACCTTGAGCATTTTACTAAACTTCTCTGTGCCTCCAGTTACCCAGCTGTCATCAAAGCAAAAGGTGGAAACATCAAATGAAGCTATTTAACTTAAGACACATGCAGGATATAATGATATGAGACGAATGTGACATAGGTGTCATTCAGCCCGAGTGCTGGCTGAGAAGCCAGCTTCCAGGGAGGGGAGAAGCCACCACCATCACCATAATCACCACCACCATTATCATCATCACCATCATAAACACCACCATCATCACCATCATCAACACCATCACCACCACCATCATCATCATCAACATCATCAACACCATCATCACCATCACCACCATCATCATCACCATCATCACCATCACCACCATCACCACCATCACCACCATCATCATCACCATCATCAACACCATCATCACCATCACCACCATCATCATCACCATCACCACCATCATCATCATCATCATCACCATCACCACCATCACCACCATCACCACCATCATCATCACCATCATCAACACCATCATCACCATCACCACCATCATCATCACCATCACCACCACCATCATCACTACCACAAACACCGCCACCATCACCTCCATCACCACCATCATCATCATCACCATCATCATCATTACCACCATCATCATCACCATCATCAACATCATTACCAACCATCATCACATCATCACCACCATCATCACCATCACTGCCACCATCTACCATCATCACATCATCACCATCACCACCAACCATCATCATCATTACCACCATCATCATCACTATTGACATGCATCTATTTAGTAACTGATAACAGAAAGAGCACCATGTATTGCAAACTGAGAACATTCTGGGCACTGTGCTAGGCACTTTGCATAACGTACGTCCGCTCCAGACACAAGGAGTGGGAGTCGGGTCGGGGTAGAAAGAGGGCAGGGCAGAGCCAGGGCTGCAGCCTCCATCTAGGAGGTCGAGGCCTTGCCTACAAGGGGACCTCCGCCCAAGTTCAGAACCACAGCGAACTCTAGCCACAGGCAGCCTGGCCCAGGCAGGAGTGCAGCCCGGCTCAGGAGCTGGCCAGGAGCCTGCCAGGGAGCAGGCAGGCTGCGGTTCCCGGCAGCGTTAGCCCCGGGGCCAGGCCTCCTCGCCCAGCATCCCAGGGAGAGAGAGGCAGTGGCCTGGCCCCGCCTGAGCCATGTGGCCAGGTATTCCCGGCTGCCTGCGGCTCCCCAGCTCCAGACTCGGTATCCCTCCCCAGCCTGGGTCAGAGGAAAGTGCCTGAGAGACCCTCCAGTATGGGCTGAGCGAGGAGGAGAGGGCCGTGTCCACTCCTAAGCTGAGGGACAAGTGATTGCCACCCCAAGTGTGATGGTGTCTCTGGGGACCCGGAAAGCAAGCATTGAACTATAGAGACGCTGACAGGGAGCGGAGGGAGCCGGAACAGACAGACAGACAGACAGACACTTCCAGGAAGGGTGTGGGCGGGGCTGGGAGCACAGGCAGGGCCTTGCGGGGAGGGGCACGCAGGGAGCTGTCTTGATGTTGGGGCCACCGTCCTGTGGAGGTCTGCTGCCCTCTATGGCCCCGCTCAACCCATCCCTGGGGATCAGGTCCTGGTTCCCAGAGCTGGCGGAGAGGACGGAGCAACAAGACTAGAATGGGTCTCGGGAGCTCCGCCTCCATCTAGCACCTGGAGGTGCAGGTGCAGGGAGGCTGTGGAGAGAGGAGAGCTGGCCCAGAGCCCAGATGCAAGCCCTGGCTGCCTGCCTCTGGCCAGTGGTGGAGCCACCCCGCCCACCGGGCTGGAGCATCGACAGCCCTGAGCCAGGCCCGCCGCTGCCTGCCCCCCCCCCCCCCGCCTCCTGCTGCCCACCCCTCCGCACCCACTGCCAGCCCCCTCTACAAGGGCTCACTCCCTCACGTGCCCCGCATCTCACACGTCCGCGCAGCACGCTTCCCTCCACCTGCGTGCTCTTCTCCCTCCATTCCGGCGAACGCCGTGCTTTCCAGCCTCCTCAGAAGGCCCCTCCTCCGAAGCCCATCACTCACTCTCTTCTCGGCACCGTGCGGGGCCTTGACAGACTTCTCTTGAGTCATGACACACAATAGGGACTTGTTTGTGATGGATCCTCCCTTTCCCCAACTGGTGGGCGGCTGTGACGTAACCTGCACCTGCGGCCTGGATGTTCCTGAGCACCTAGCCAGGCACCTTACATGGACTGTACATTGAACCGCCAATCAATACCCTAAGCCCCGATTCCTAAGTCCCTAATCATGTGCCTTATATGAAGCCACCAATCAGCGCGGGCCGAGTCCCCTAAGCCCCGTCCCTTCCCGTTCTCCCTCCAAAGGCTGCTCCCGCTGCGGGTGCTGCTGCTCTCCCGGAGGCAGCCCGGCAGGGAGCCTCTAGCGAAGCCTCGGCCTCACCTTTCAGTTTGTGTACCTGCCTGACGCCCCCATTAGCCGGGGGCAAGACCCACAGACCTGACACGCAGTAGGGCCAGCAGTAGGGCCAGCAGCCCGGGAAAGCGAGCGCTCCTGAGGCAGGCCGTCTGGGCCATGGGGTACGGCCGCGGGGTCGGGGAGGGGGGAGCGCAGAGAGATTGCTGGGTGACCCTCCCCACCTCCGCGCCAAGGGGAGCTCCAGAAAGGCCAGGAAGGGCCTGGGTCCTCGGCCTGCAGCCCCCTTCGCCCCAGCACTGGGCCCAGGTCTGGTTTCCCTCTGAACCGGGGTCACATTCTCAGTCTGTGGGAGGGAAAACCAGGTGTGCTGTCCCTAGGGGGCAGGGGAGAGCTCCCAGGCTTGGCGGTGTCACTGGTGTGGTCCCAGAGCCAGCGGGGGGAGTGGGCAGAGGCCATCCCGGTGCCTGAGCCGGGAGGGGGGCTCCGTGTGGAGGTGGGAATGGGGGGACACAGTGTAGGAGGAGGGTGCTCACACAGAGACGGGGCCTGAGCCGGGAGGGGGGCTCCGTGTGGAGGTGGGAATGGGGGGGCACAGTGCAGGAGGAGGGTGCTCACACAGAGACGGGGCCTGAGCCAGGAGGGGGGCTCCGTGTGGAGGTGGGAATGGGGGGGGGGTCACAGTGCAGGAGGAGGGTGCTCAGAGACGGGGCCTGAGCCGGGAGGGGGGCTCCGTGTGGAGGTGGGAATGGGGGGGGAGGCACAGTGCAGGAGGAGGGTGCTCACACAGAGACGGGGGCCTGAGCCGGGAGGGGGGCTCCGTGTGGAGGTGGGAATGGGGGGGCACAGTGCAGGAGGAGGGTGCTCACACAGAGACGGGGCCTGAGCCGGGAGGGGGGCTCTGTGTGGAGGTGGGAATGGGGGGGGGTCACAGTGCAGGAGGAGGGTGCTCAGAGACGGGGCCTGAGCCGGGAGGGGGGCTCCGTGTGGAGGTGGGAATGGGGGGGCACAGTGCAGGAGGAGGGTGCTCACACAGAGACGGGGGCCTGAGCCGGGAGGGGGGCTCCGTGTGGAGGTGGGAATGGGGGGAGGCACAGTGCAGGAGGAGGGTGCTCACACAGAGACGGGGCCTGAGCCGGGAGGGGGGCTCCGTGTGGAGGTGGGAATGGGGGGGCACAGTGCAGGAGGAGGGTGCTCACACAGAGACGGGGGCCTGAGCCGGGAGGGGGGCTCCGTGTGGAGGTGGGAATGGGGGGAGGCACAGTGCAGGAGGAGGGTGCTCACACAGAGACGGGGCCTGAGCCGGGAGGGGGGCTCCGTGTGGAGGTGGGAATGGGGGGGCACAGTGCAGGAGGAGGGTGCTCACACAGAGACGGGGCCTGAGCCGGGAGGGGGGCTCTGCGGGACGGCTCCAGGCTGCAGAGTGAGGAGAGGGGACGGAGAGGCGGCCTGGTGGGCGGTCCTGGCCGTGGGGCACGGACATGGATTCTACCTCTCTGCGCCTTCGTGGTAGAATGAGACCTGCTGGGGGACAGGCTGGCTGCCCCACGCCCCGCGCTGGGGCTCCCTGGGAGCCAGCCCCCCAGCCTCGGGACAGAGCGGGAGCTTGGCAGTCCTGCTGGAGGACATGGCTGCCCGAGGCTCACTGCAGCTGCCTCTGATCAGGCCCCGCAAGAGCCCCCTGGTGAGGGGAGGGCGGGAGGGAGGGGATCCCCCTCCTCCGTCCCTTCCTCCTTCCGGGGATTATAGAGGTCAGAGGGGAGACGAGCCAGCACAGGCCAGGAGAGGCCTCACAGCCTGGCCAGCAGGGTCGCTGTGCGGCCACCAGCCACCAGCCCAGGGCAGTGCCCGCTGGCGCTGTCCTCGGGGCCGGCCAGCTGCTCCCACCCAGACTGAGCCTCGCGCGCCTTGCTCCTGAGCCCAGAGGCAGAGCCCCCCGGAGCCCCCACGGCCCGCTCACTCCGGCCCGGGGCTGGGGCTCCAGGGACACTGGCCGGCGGGGCCGGCAGGGTGGGCTCAGACACAGCCTGGGCGCCCACTGTCAGGACAGGGGGCCTTGTCTCCGGGACCCGCCGGCCGCCCCTCTCCCCTCTGGGCTCTGGCCTGGCTCCGGAGCTGCAGCACAGCCCCACCCGGTCTGCGTGTGTAGTTGGGAAGGAGGGGAGAACGTGAACGTCCAGGGGAGCCTTCCCTGCCGGGCTGGGGGTGGCACCCCGTCTCAGCACCCTCCGTCCGCCCTGTTCCCACCCCCATTCCCACCTCCACGCCCAGGTCCTGGATGAGGGCAGAGGCTGGGGTTACAGGGCCCTGGGCACCCAGGATGGGCGGTCTGTTCCTCCCTCACCCACAGCCTCTCGCCCAACCTGAGGGCAGGGAGGAGGGGCTGCAGGCCGGCAAGGCGAGGGCTGGCCCTGCTGGGGCCTGCTGCTCGTCCCTCCCCCTCCTCTCTGACCGGGTCCCCCCTCGTCTTTCCCTCTTTCCTCCTCTCCCCCTCTACCAGCTACTCCCTCCCCCAGGGTGCCAGCCAGCCCCTGGGCTCCTGCCCTCGTTCTTGTTCTGGGGGCTCTCCCTGGCTCCCCTCTCACTTGCAGAGAAGAGCTGCTGGGGGGGAGGGGACATCAGCAAGCCCAGCCGACGCCCAGCCCCTCCCTGAGGCCCAGGCCCCCCAGGCCTCCCTCCCGCGGGCACCTGGGGAGAGCGGACCCTCGGAGGCGGGAGCCAGGCGGCCCGCATGAGGCACTGCCACCTTCCCTCTCACAGCAGCTGTCACTGTTGAGGCGGGCGGCTGAGCATGGCCACCCCACACCCAGAAGCCTTCTCCAGGGCGGACCAGGGGGGAGGCAGGGCCAGGCCAGGAGAGGGAAGGGCCTCTGGCCAGGTCTAGCGGGAGCCCCAACTGGGTCAGCGTGACCAGTGGCGTCCCCGGGCGTGGCGGGTGCAGGGACCCCGGGTGCAGCGCCTGGACTGGGGCTGGCCTTTCTCGTCGGAGACGCTGCGCTCGGTCCGGGTCGGAGTCTGCGGGAACCTTGCTCACGGGGAGGCCGAGACCCTGTCTACGCCCCTTTGCCCGAGGCCTCCCCCCGCGTCCTGGGCCACGCGCACCCTCAGGTTCCCACCGTGGCCCCTCGACGCCTGTGCCTGGCCGGGGCGGGGAGCACAGCCACCTAGCCACCTCCCCACCCCGTGGGTGACCACAGCCCACGCTCGGCCACTCCGGGGCCACTCCTGTTAGGTGGCCCGACGGGAAGCCCCCACCCCCCAGCCTCATTCTGCGCACCCAGGACTACCCTTCCACCCCGCCCCCCCCAAGGGTGCCTCCTCCCACAGGACCTGCGGGGTCCAGGCCCAGGAATGAGGGGGCGGGAGAAAAAAGGAAGATGTCCTCAAGGAGGGACCCCACCTGAAGGGGCCCTTCTCCACATGGGCCCCTGGACACCCCGTCCCCACCCAGAGACAGGACCCCCTGGACACCTCCCCTGCACCCACTCAGGGAACCCCGCTGGAGCCTGCAGAGCTGAGGCCTCAGCTGTTTGCGCACCTCCCAGGGCAGCCGGACAGCCAGGGGTTCGGGCCGCCTGTCACCACCTGCGCCAGTCCGGCAGAGACGGTGAAGCACAGGAGCCTGTGCTCCAATCCTCCGCAGTGTGGGAGAGCAGAGGGTCAACCCCCCCACACATCTGCTCTCCCCCTCCCCCCCAGCCAGCTGCCATATTGGGAAGAAGGACGAAGATTACAGGGGAAGGAGGCAAAGGGTGTGCCAAATGGGCAGTTCACAGGTACTGGGGGCTGGATTTACAAAGGCCTGTGGGCGAGCAAAGGCCTGTGGGTAAACAAAGGCCTGAGGGCGAGCAAAGGCCTGTGGGTAAACAAAAGCCTGTGGGTGAGCAAAGGCCTGTGGGTGAGCAAAGGCCTGTGGGTAAACAAAGGCCTGAGGGCGAGCAAAGGCCTGTGGGTGAGCAAAGGCCTGTGGGTGAGCAAAGGCCTGAGGGTGAGCAATGGCCTGAGAGTGAGCAAAGGCCTGAGGGTGAGCAAAGGCCTGTGGGTAAACAAAGGCCTGTGGGTAAACAAAGGCCTGAGGGTGAGCAAAGGCCTGTGGGTGAGCAAAGGCCTGTGGGTGAGCAAAGGCCTGAGGGTGAGCAAAGGCCTGAGGGTGAGCAAAGGCCTGTGGGTGAGCAAAGGCCTGAGGGTGAGCAAAGGCCTGAGGGTGAGCAAAGGCCTGTGGGTGAGCAAAGGCCTGTGGGTAAACAAAGGCCTGTGGGTAAACAAAGGCCTGAGGGTGAGCAAAGGCCTTAGGGTGAGCCAGGCTGGGCCTCCAGAGGGCCGGGGCTCTGGCTCGGCAGCAAGGTTGCTGACCTTTCCATGCTCCCAGGAGCTCCCGGAGGGAGGGGGGCTGCATTCCAGGTGAGCGCCCAGGTCCCCCTGCAGCGCCCACCAGGTGAGCCTGCACCTTCTGTGCTCAGAGCAAAGCAGTCCGGCCACAGACAGGACTCCCGTCCGCAGTCAGAGCTGCCCACACTCTCTCTGCCCCTGTTACCAGCAGCCAGCAGTGCAGCGAAGGCAGAGATGGGGTGCCTAGGGGACCGGAGGAAACCCCAATCGTGCTGGGGTGTGAAAAGGCTGCCTGGAGCGCGTGGAGTCTGCAGCCACTCACCTGCTTCTCTTCCACAGGCTCCCTGCAGCCCGGTGGCCAGGCCCCTGCAGCAGCAGCCGGAGGGCGGGTGTTGGGGGGACACGTGGAACAGCAGGAGCTGCCCCTGCAGACCCCCCCACTGTGATGGGGCCTCCCTCTCCACCCCTCAGGAAGGACCACTGGGCCTCTGAATTGGTGCCCCCACCCAGTTCCACCCACTGCCTCAGAGAGAAAGGGGGCAGGGAGCCTAGGGGGGTGGGGAGGGGGGGCCTGGAGCGGGGAGTGGCTCTGAGGTGGGTATCAGGGAGGAGTGGGTGGGGCACTGACAGACCAGGAAGGAGGGGGGCTTATGATGAGGCAGAACCGGGATCTGATACCCAGCTTGTCTCCCCAACCCACCCCTCTCTCCACCCTGCACCCAGTCCCCACCAACGACCACCAGCAAACCATCCAGTCTGCCCGGCCTTTCCCACCGGCCCGGCTGCTGCCCGTTCCCACCCAGGTTGCGCTGCCCAGGGATTCTGGCCAGACCCCCCCCCCCAACCTCCCACCCAGAGGGCATGGCCTCCTGACACTGGTGGGAGGGCCAGGCCCAGTACAGCCCTCCTCCCCCCCACCTGGAGCCCATGCTGAGGTGCTGAATTCTGCCCGAGGCCAAAGGCCACATCCCAGGCCTGGAGTGGGGGAGACCTCCAGCTGTCTGTTATGCCCGGAGAATAATAAACCATCATAAACCAGCGGGGGCGCGGAGGTGAGCTGGAACTCACTGAGGACACAGGGTCCTTCCTCGAACAGCAGCTGGGAGCCCCTTCCCCGCGGAGACTCCCCCTCCCACCCCACCTCCTGGGCTGCTTCGTGCTCCACCCACACCACTCATCCCGCCTCCCGTGAGTCCGGAAAGGGGGTCCTGGTGGCTGCACTGAGCGCCCCTCCGGGCCAGGCACCAGGCTGAGGCTCCAAACACTGTTCCGTTCAATGCTCTCACCATCCCCTCCAGGTAAGTCCTGGCGGGTCCCCATTCACAGATGAGGAAACTGAGGCTCCGTGGAGCCAAGGCTTGCCCTGATCACCCAGCGAGTGCCTGGGGGAGCGTCATTCTAAGCCCGGTCCTGCTCTCCCGAGCGCTGCCCTGGGCACCAGGCAGCCACCCTGGCGGCGCTTGTGGGGAGTTCAGAGGTGAGGCCTGCTGCGCCCCCCACACACACCCATCCCCCAGAATTCCCCGCACCTCTCCCCCACCCCGCATTGGCCGAGGCAGAGCCTCGGGGCCCAGGCTCCTGTGCTCAGCTCAGGGGCGGTGCCTCTCAGCCCGGCCGCCGGGAGCAGCCAGGAGCCCGAGCGCTCCGGCTGGTGTCCTGAGTCGTGTCAGCTGTCACTTGGGGCCACACAGCACCAGGCAGGGACTCCGAGAGCCCGCTCAGGCTCTGCCTCCGGAGGATAAGGGAGAACTGTTCCCAGGAGCCAGGGGGAGGAGGGAGAGCACGCAGACCCTGGTATTTGCCGAGGAGAAGCCATCGCCCCCCCTCCCCCCAGTGCCTCCAACGCCAAGACCCACAGCCTCGGCAGAGCCCCGTGGAAGAGGGGGAGGGCCCGAGGCCGAGGGGGGGTGGAAGTCGCCATGTGGTGGGAGCCGCGGGCGCCCCCTGAGCACTGGGCCTCTCAGCCCGGACATCCGACACGGCTGTGACCGGAGGGGACAGCTGCAGCCGCCTGATCCCACCCGCGCCGTCTCCCGCCCACTCTGCCTGCTGCCCAGCCTGGCACGCACAGCCCTCGGGCAGGGGGTGGGCACAGAGGACCCCAGCCCAGCTGGAGCTGCAGCCCCCTCCCCTGCCCGCTGCTCCACCCTCTTCCCCTGCCAACCAGGCCCAGCAGCTCCGCCTGTGCCCCCGCCCGGCCCCGCCCGGCCCCGCCCGGCCGTCTGGGGCGGAGGGAAAGCCTGGCTGAGCTTAGCATTCAAGAGGCACAAAGAGGAGAGAAGCCCTCTCCACCACCGCCTGGGCAGGGGGGGCTCGGGGTGGAGACCTCTACCTCCCGAATCCGGGCCACGCGACTGGGGCGTCCAGAGGGCGGTGGGGTTGGCCCGGCCAGCCGCCCAGGGACGGGAAACTGCTTCCGTCTCGGAGCCGCTGCGGGCAGGAGGGTTTGCCCAGCACCCAGGACTGCCGCAGGGCAGCTGCCTACAAGGCGCTTATTGGTGTCTTCCGTTCTTCCCAGACGCAGAGGGGGCCTGGAGCACGCGCTGGACCCAGGCAGGGATGGGGGCGGGCTGCCGGAGGCTTGGGGGCAGCGACTAGCAGAGGCTCATCCAAGCTCCTCCCAGGCCCTGCTGCACACCCCCACGGCGCTACCCGAGGCCACGCCAGCACGGCCCCCATTTCTGGCCAGGTTTCTGGGCCCGGAGTCTGCCCAGGCAGGTACAATTGTTGTTGCTTTGTACTCGTGATGTTTTTATCGATGACCGAGAGGAGGGAGAGAGACATAGAAACACCAATGCTGAGAGAGAATCATGGACCGGCTGCCTCCTGCACGCCCCACACTGGAGATGGAGCCCGCGACCTGGGCATGTGCCCTGACCAGAATCAAACCGTGGTCATGGGTAGACACACCACTGAGCCATGCTGCCGGGCCAGGCAGGTACAACTTGAAAAGCGAGGTGGCTCTAGACTAGACCTCAGGGAGGACGGCAGAGGGTCCATGGCAGATGTCTGGACGAGAGGAAGGAGGAGGAGACTCCTCATGAGGACAGACGGCCCAGGCCGGACGCCGAGGACTGGACACAGCGACTCTGAGGGAGGGGGTCTGAGGCTGGTGTGTCCATTCAGGCCTCCCAAGCAGGGGTGCAAGAGGAATTAGAGTCCTTGGAGGCACCGAGGAGTGGGCAGGAGGGGCAGAAGCAGAGAGCCTGGCCCATGGGGTAGTCTGACGGGGGAGGGCGGGAGGGGTGGGCGGGAGAGGCTCTGGGTGCTGGCCCCGAGGCACTGGGCGCTGCCACAACCGGGCAGGGCAGCCTGGGGCGTGGTCTTAGCGCCAACGCTCTGTGTGTGTGTGTTGTGGGGGAGGGGCGGCGAGGTCGCAGTGTGGGCCCAGAGCCCACAGCCCACCCTGCACACAGGCCAGCTCCTCGGTGTTCAGCAAACCCCTCAGCCTGAGGATGCTGCCTGGGCAGGTCTTAGGGCCACAGCTGGACCCACTGCCCTTTCCCAGCCTCACTCAGTGGTCGCCTCAGCGCAGGCCCGGCTGCTTACCTGGCACTGACCCACATCCCCACTCCTCAGTGGTCAGAGCCTGACCATCGCCCCCTTCCCAGGCCGATGTCCACTCACCATTAAAGCGGAAGCCCAGCCCGACTGGCGTGGCTCAGTGGCTGAGCATCAACCTATGAACCAGGAAGTCACAGTTTGATTCCCGGTCAGGTCTGGGTTGTGGGCTCGATCCCCAGTGTGGGACATGTAGGAGGCAGCTGATCCATGATTCTCATCATTGATGTTTCTCTCTCCCTCTCCCTTCCTCTCTGAAATCAATAAAAATCCTATTGAATAAAGAGGTAATATGCAAATTGACCATCACTCCAACACCCACGATGGCCGCCCCCAGTAGGGGAAGGCAGTTAGGGGCAATTGAGCAGGCAGGCAAGCGAGCAGTTGGGAGCTAGCAGTCCTGGATTGTGAGAGGGATGTCCGACGGCCTGTTTAGGCCTGATCCTGGAATAGGGCCTCCACAGGCAGCCCAACATCCCTCGAGGGGTCCTGGATTGGAGAGGGTGCAGGCTGGGCTGAGGGACACTCACACCCTCCCCCAACCCCTCCAGGCACTAATTTTGTGCACCAGGCCTCTAGTATATTATAAACAAACAAAAACAAAAAGCAGAAGCCCAAGTCTGAGCACAGCCAGGCCTCCTCCTGCTGACCAGAACCAGTCCCCCTGCCAAGGGCCTGGCCTCAGGGCTGGGAGTGGGGGCACAGTTTCCCCATTGAGTCATCAGTGTGATGGGGAGTGGGGCCATCCCTGCTCCCATCCCTGGTCCCAGGGCCATGCATCCTTCCTGCTGGGACACAGCACCACAGAGAGGCCTGGCAGAGCACTGCCACTGGGCTGCTGGCTCCGACGCTGTGGCAGCTGCATCTGGGCTGCTCCGTGATGATGCCCCGGCCACCCACAGCCATGTCCGCAGGGCAGCTGGACACGCTGCAGGGGACGGTCCTCTTGGGTGTAATGAGGTCACCAATCTCTCACCCTCCATGATGTCACTACTGTTTAAAGTAAACTAGAGGCCGGTGCACCAGATTCGGGCACGGGCGCGTTCCCAGGCCTGGCCGGCGATGGAAGCGCGAGCGTCTGGCATGGAAGGGCAGGTCCCAGCTGACCTCTGGGCCTGGGCAGCACCTGGGCCCCTGGGCCCCTGGGCCCCCCATGCCCCCTCCACCTGGGTCACGGCACCCGAGTCCCCACACAGAGGTGCGTGGGGGCAGCCAGACCCTGCGGCCGGGCGCAGCGCCGCACGGAAGCTGGGCGGCAGGCGCTCTCCCCGGCTGGCCGTGCAGACCGGCTCCTGGCTGCACCCACGAGAGCCTGCCCTGCCCTGCGGTCCCAGCGGCTGGCCCCTCGCCCGGAAGAGGCCGGGGGCGGGCGGGCGGGCTCCTGGTGGCACCGGAGCGCAAGGGGCTTTCCTAGCAGCAAGCCCTGGGTCCTGGGGGAGGGAGCACGGCAGTGAGAGCGAGCTCTTCCCACACGCCTTCTCACCGCACCCCTCACCCTGGAGGAGGTCGAAGCCCCCAGCCCGACGCCATGCGGGAGGCGGTCGCTGTCCCTTCGAGGCCCCGCCCCAACGGGGTGATCATGGGGGCAATCGGGCCGCTCGCACCCTTTGGCCTGGCGCAGCCCGCCCACTGCAGTCCCGCTCTGTGGGGGCCCATCAGGGCCAAAGCACCTTCACTGCCGGTGCCCTGGTACCAGCCACCTGCCGTGTTCCGCGCTGCCCCCTGGTGGTCTGCGCATGTCACAGTGAGCGATTGAACTCCCCGTCTCCAGGTCCTATGACCACCCGAGGGAATAATTTGCATATTAGGCTTTTATTATATACGATTTTCACTGATTTCAGAGAGGAGGGGAGAGATAAAACATCAATGATGAGAGAGAATAATTGATCAGCTGCCTCCTGCACACCCCACACTAGGATCAAGCCCACAACCTGGGCATGTGCCCTTGATGGGAATTGAACCCGGGACCCTTCAGTCCACAAGCCGACTAAGCACACTGGCTAGGGCAAGCACGATGTCACCTCCGATTTGCTTCCTGGCTCCTGGGCACCTGTGGAGGCTTCTGCTGGCTCTTGTCCCCAGAAAGGGGCCCCACGCGTGCTGGTGCGTCACCCAGCTCTGCACCTGCGCCTGGGACACGCCAGTGCCTTCCGAGCAAAGCGCTCAGTGCTCTGGGTGCTGGCGGGCCGTGGCCATGTCCCGGGAATGCGCCCCACACCAGTGCTCCGGGCACCAGGACAGGGCCCTGCGCCATCAGTTCCCGCACTCCGTCCGCCGCCCCCTCCGCTGGGGCGGCACAGCTGCCCCACAGCCGGCAGCGCGGGCTCTCCCGGCCCTCTCTCCTCCGCTCTCAGCCCGCAGCCAGGAGGCGGGGCACTCCTGAGCAAATTCACCCTCAATTGCATCCCAGGGGGTGAGGGAGGGAGGGGAAACTGGGGGGAGGGGGGGGAGGGTAATGCCGGCCCCACACCCCTGTTGTGTCTGTAGCTCTGCAGCGGTGCAGGGGCCCCACTGACTGACAGCCCAGCTGCCGGCTGGATCACCGTGACATCTGCCGGAGCGCAGCTGGGCCGCCAGGCAGCGGTCCTGTGGGCGGGCCCAGCGTGAGGCCCCTGCTGCCCCCAGCCTTTCCGAGCTGCCCTGCTGTCTGAGGTGCCCGTGCCCCCCTTCGTCCCCTCCATCCTCAGGGCCACTCCTGCCCCGGCCCGGCCTCTCCTTCACCCTGTGCCTCCTGGGACGCTCTCGTCCAGTCTCACCTCCGGCCTCAAGGCCGAGGCCGGGCGACCTCGAGCAGGGGTCCGAGAAGGAGGCAGGCAGAAGGAGCTGGGCTGGGCTCCCTGCCGGCACAGGGACCGCCTGGGTGGGAGGCGGGGCGCGGAGCACCCGACGAGGCAGCAGCCCGGACTGGTGCCTGTGCGGTGCTGGCCGGAGGACCCCGGCCCTGGGTGCGCACAGTGCGGGCAGCAGGGCGGAGGTTACTGTTTGGTTTATCAGCAGGTGGAGAGGCCTGAACTCTGCCGGGAGGGTGCCCTTCCTTCCGGTGAGACAGGCTGGAGCGGAGCTGGCCTGCGAGGTGCCGGCCCCAGGCTGCCCCTCGCCAAGCAGGAGGCCTCGTCCTCTCGCCCCCGCCTCTGAGGTGGACCCTATCGAGGTCCTGGCAGCGCTGCACCCCAGGACCTGCCGGAGGAACTGGAGAGGGTCCCGCACCGCCTTTGGCCACCCCCACCCCAATCTCAGAACCCAGGTTGCTCCAAAGAGAGCTTGCCCGGCCGGCATGGCTCAGTGGTTCAACATCAACTGGGAACCAGGAGGTCAGGGTTCGATTTCCAGGCAGGGCACGTGCCTGGGTTGAAGACTTAATCCCCAGTGAGGGGCGTGCAGGAGGCCACGGGTCAGTGATTCTCTCTCATCGTTGTTTCTCTCGCTTCCCCTCTCCCTTCCTCTCTAAAATCAATACAAATATCTATGTACCAGATACTGGCTAATAATTCGGATTTTTTTCAATGGATGGAGCTACACATATGTTGATATATATGCGATTTGGTATGTATGCTATTTTGTTGTATTGACAGCAAGTTTCCAAATTTCATATGTCGAATTTGCTGAAGGTGTTAACATCACAGATATTTTTACACTTAAAAATGTTGAATTTCATGCCAAAAAAAAAAAAAGAGAGAGAGAGCATTTGCGGGGAGTTTTAATTCATTACTTTATTTTGAAGACAAGTGCTGCTGAATACTTCGGGAAGCTTCTGGTGAACATGCTCCATCTCAAGACACTTGTGAACGCTGGTTTACACGCTTTAACAGTGATGATTCCGATGTGAGAGACAAAGAACGTCCAGGTCAACCGAAAAAGTTTGAAGACCAATGATTACAAGCATTATTGGATGAAGATGCCTGTCAAACTCAAAAACACCTTTCAGAAAGATTAAAAGTTACTCAGCAATTTCCAATCGTTTACAAGCAAAGGGATTTTAAAGGAAGGAAACGGGTGCCACATCAACTGAACGAAAGACAAATGGAAAACCGGATTCATCAGTAAACATTGCTTCAACGGCACGAAAGGAAGTCTTTTTTGCATCGAATTGTGACTGGCGGTGAAAAATGGATTTGAGAATCCCAAACGCACAAAATCATGGGTTGATCCAGGTCACCATCATCGACTGCAAATCGCATTGGAAAGAAGTCAATGTCCTGCTTTGGTGGGATCAGGGAGTGTGGTGTTTATGAGCTTCTAAAACCAGGTGAAACCGTTAACACTGATCGCTATCAACAACAAATAATCAACTTGAACCACATTTTCATCATAAAACCACCAGAATGGGCCAGAAGACACGGCAAAGTAATTTTGTTTCATGATGACGCACCATCACACACTTCAAAACCAGTTAAAGACACATTAAAAGATCTTGCCTGGCAAGTATGAACTCACCCACTGTATTCACCAGCCCTTGCTCTTCAGATGGCCACTTGTTCCGATCGATGGCACACGCACTGTCTGAGCAGCACTTCAAATGTACCAAGAAGTGGAAAATTGGGTCTCTGAATGGTTTGCCTCAAAACAAGAAAAGTTCTATTGGGACGGAACCCACAAATTATCTGAAAGATGGGGAAATGCCTAGCTAGCGATGGACATTACTTTGAATAAAGCACTTTCGATGTATCTCCTGAAATTATTGTTTTCTTTGATGACAAAATCCGCATCGGTAACTGGTCAGTCCACATCAGTAACCGGTAACTGGTCAATCCGCATCAGGAACCGGTAACTGGTCAATCCGCAACAGTAACTGGTAACTGGTCAATCCGCAATGGAACCAGTAACTGGTCAATCCGCATCAGTAACCGGTAACTGGTCAGTCCGGAATGGAACCGGTAACTGGTCAGTCCGCATCAGGAACCGGTAACTGGTCAATCTGCATCAGTAACCGGTAACTGGTCATCCGCATCAGTAACCGGTAACTGGTCAATCTGCAATGGAACCTGTAAGTGGTCAATCCGCATCAGTAACCGGTAACTGGTCAATCCCCATCAGGAACCAGTAACTGCTCAATCCGCATTGGAACCGGTAACTGGTCAATCCGCATTGGAACCGGTAACTGGTCAATCCACATCAGTAACCGGTAACTGGTCAATCTGCAATGGAACCGGTAAGTGGTCAATCCGCATCAGTAACTGGTAACTGGTCAATCCGCATCAGTAACCGTTAACTGGTCAATCCCCATCAGGAACCGGTAACTGCTCAATCCGCATTGGAACCAGTAACTGGTCAATCCGCATTGGAACCGGTAACTGGTCAATCCGCATCAGTAACCGGTAACTGGTCAGTCCGCATCAGTAACCGGTAACTGGTCAATCCGCATTGGAACCGGTAACTGGTCAATCCACATCAGTAACCGGTAACTGGTCAATCCGCATCAGTAACCGGTAACTGGTCAGTCCGGAATGGAACCGGTAACTGGTGAGTCCGCATCAGGAACCGGTAACTGGTCAGTCCGCATCAGTAACCGATAACTGGTCAGTCCACATCAGTAACCGGTAACTGGTCATCCACATCAGTAACCTGTAACTGGTCAATCCGCAATGGAACCGGTTATTGGTCAATCCGCATCAGTAACCGGTAACTGCTCAATCCGCATTGGAACCGGAACTGGTCAATCCGCATTGGAACCGGTAACTGGTCAATCCGCATCAGTAACCGGTAACTGGTCAATCCGCATTGGAACCGTTAACTGGTCAATCCGCACTGGAACCGTTAACTGGTCAATCCGCATCAGTAACCGGTAACTGCTCAATCCGCATTGGAACCAGTAACTGGTCAATCCGCATTGGAACCGTTAACTGGTCAATCCGCATCAGGAACCGGTAACTGGTCAATCCATATTGGAACCGTTAACTGGTCAATCCCCATCAGTAACCGGTAACTGGTAAATCCGCATTGGAACCTGTAACTGGTCAATCCGCATCAGTAACCGGTAACTGGTCAATCCGCAATGGAACCGGTAACTGGTCAATCCGCATCAATAACCGGTAACTGGTCATTCCGCATCGGAACCGGTAACTGATCAATCCGCATCAGTAACTGGTAACTGGTCAATCCACAATGGAACCGGTAACTGGTCAATCTGCATCAGTAACCGGTAACTGGTCAATCCGCATCAGTAACCGGTAACTGGTCAATCCGCACTGGAACCAGTAACTGGTCAATCCGCATCAGTAACTGGTAACTGGTCAATCCACAATGGAACCGGTAACTGGTCAATCCGCATCAGTAACCGGTAACTGGTCAGTTCGCATTGGAACCGGTAACTGGTCAATCTGCATCAGTAACCGGTAACTGGTCAATCCGCATCAGGAACCGGTAACTGGTCAGTCCTTATCAGTAACCTGTAACTGGTCAGTCCGCATTGGAACCGGTGTGCTGCCTTCAGGGAGGCCTGTGCCATTGGCCATCCCGGCAGCCAGGCAGGAGCAGCCTGAGGGAGGTGCCACGGGGCAGAGGGCCATGGCAGTGGGTAGTGTGTTGGGGTGGGGTGCAGGGTGGGGTTGGTGGGGTGGGGTGCAGGGTAGGGTGGGGTGCAGGGTGGGGCAGTGAGGGCCATGGCAGTGAGGGCCAGGTCGGCTCTACCCACAGTTTGATTCCTGGGCACAAGAGGCTGAAAGCTGGGCCCCAAGACCTGACCCTGCTCCCCGCCCCCCACCCCACGGATTCCCTCCCTCCCTCACACTCCCGTCCACCCCTCTCACCAGCTCCCGGTCACACATCTGTTTCTCTCCTGTCTCTGCCCCCCTCCCTTTGTGCCCGCGCCCTTTCATCCCTGCCCTTCTCCCCCAGGAGGCCTGGTTCCAGAGGCCAGGACTTCAAAGGAGATCAAACTGGGCCTTGTCAGAGGCCAGGCTCTCCCTGATACCGCAGCTCTCCAAAGGCTCTCCCACCCCACCCACCCTGCACCCACCCCACCCTGCACCCACCCCACCATGCACCCCACCCACCCTGCACCCACCCCACCCTGCACCCCACCACACCCCACCCTGCACCCCACCCACCCTGCACCCACCCCACCCTGCACCCACCCCACCCCACCCTGCACCCCACCCCACCCTGCACCCACCCCACCCTGCACCCACCCCACCACACCCTGCACCCCACCACACCCCACCCCACCCTGCACACCACCCCACCCCACCCTGCACCCACCCCACCCTGCACCCACCCCACCCCACCCTGCACCCACCACACCCTGCACCCACCCCACCCTGCACCCCACCACACCCCACCCTGCACCCACCCCACCCTGCACCCACCCCACCCCACCCTGCACCCACCACACCCTGCACCCACCACACCCTGCACCCACCCCACCCTGCACCCACCCCACCCCACCCTGCACCCCACCCCACCCTGCACCCCACCCCACCCTGCACCCACCCCACCCTGCACCCACCCCACCCTGCACCCACCCCACCCTGCACCCACCACACCCTGCACCCACCCCACCCTGCACCCACCCCACCCTGCACCCCACCACACCCTGCACCCACCCCACCCTGCACCCACCCCACCCTGCACCCCACCCCACCCTGCACCCCACCCCACCCTGCACCCCACCCCACCACAACACCTCACCCCACCCAGCACCCATCCAAACCCAGGAAGCACAGTGGTCGGAGCCAGCGGGGAAGGCCTGGCGGGGGAGCCCGAGCACCTGCGGGGAGACCTGGCCTGGGGCATCCTGGTCATCTCTTAGTCACCTTCCTGCCTCAGAGCGGAGGGAGGAGAGGGAGACTGTGAGGAGAGGGCTCCTGCACCCCCCCCCCCCCGACCAGGGGATGGTGTGGCCTCCTGCACCCCCCCCCCCCGGACCAGGGGATGGTGTGGCCTCCTGCACCCCCCCCCCCGGACCAGGGGATGGTGTGGCCTCCTGCACCCCCAACCCCCCTCCCGGACCAGGGGATGGTGTGGCCTCCTGCACACCCCCCCCCCCGGACCAGGGGATGGTGTGGCCTCCTGCACCCCCCCCGGACCAGGGGATGGTGTGGCCTCCTGCACCCCCCCCCCCGGACCAGGGGATGGTGTGGCCTCCTGCACCCCCCCCCCCGGACCAGGGGATGGTGTGGCCTCCTGCACCCCCAACCCCCCTCCCGGACCAGGGGATGGTGTGGCCTCCTGCACACCCCCCCCCCCCCCGGACCAGGGGATGGTGTGGCCTCCTGCACCCCCCCCGGACCAGGGGATGGTGTGGCCTCCTGCACCCCCTCCCCCCCGGACCAGGGGATGGTGTGGCCTCCTGCACCCCCCCCCCCGGACCAGGGGATGGTGTGGCCTCCTGCACCCCCCCCCCCCGGTCCAGGGGATGGTGTGGCCTCCTGCACCCCCCCCCCCCCCCCGGTCCAGGGGATGGTGTGGCCTCCTGCACCCCCCCCCCCCCCGGACCAGGGGATGGTGTGGCCTCCTGCACCCCCCCTCCCCCCGGACCAGGGGATGGTGTGGCCTCCTGCACCCCCCCTCCCCCCGGACCAGGGGATGGTGTGGCCTCCTCCCCCCCCCCCCCCGGACCAGGGGATGGTGTGGCCTCCTGCACCCCCCCCCCCCCCGGACCAGGGGATGGTGTGGCCTCCTCCCCCCCCCCCCCCGGACCAGGGGATGGTGTGGCCTCCTGCACCCCCCCCGGACCAGGGGATGGTGTGGCCTCCTGCACCCCCCCCCCCGGACCAGGGGATGGTGTGGCCTCCTGCACACCCCCCCCCCCCGGACCAGGGGATGGTGTGGCCTCCTGCACCCCCCCCCCCCCCCCCCGGACCAGGGGATGGTGTGGCCTCCTGCACGCCTCCCCTCCCCTTCCGGACCAGGGGATGGTGTGGCCTCCTGCACCCCCCCTCCCCTCCCGGACCGATCCCACAGCGGGCGGTGCCCCCGCCTCCGCCTCCGCCTGTGGGGACGGAGCCTGGCCTCTGGCCTCTGGCTCCGGGCCGGGCCGCTCGGCCTGGCTGCGGCTCTTGGGCGGCCGAGGGGTGTGGAGGCTGCCCTGAGGGAGGGAGAGGGAGGCCGGCGGGGCCCCGGGTGCCCAGGCGCTGCCCCCCTGGGCGCAGGGCGCGGCGTCCGGCGGCCGGCTGCTCCCCCGCAGGAGCCAGGCCCCGTCCCACCGGGCCGCTCTGCGCGGCTCCCCCGGAGCTCTCCGCCTCGGCTGGGGCAGTGTGGGTCTGCGGGGGTGAGAGGGTGCCCAGCCCCGCTCCTCCCAGCCCCTAGCTGGGCCCAGGGTCACCCATGGCGTGGGGGGGGGGGCTCCGGGACGGGTCACCGGTGCCTCTGCTCTCACTGCCATCGCAGAGAACAGGCGGCCGGCCAGCGGCTCAGCTGAGCATCCGCCGTGAGCCAGGAGGTCAGGGCTCCGTTCCCGTCAGGGCACCTGCCCGGGTGTGGGCTCCGTCCCCAGAGGGGGGCGTGCAGGAGGCAGCCGGTCCATGATTCTCTCTCATCGTGGATGTGTCTCTCCCTCTCCCTCTCCCTCTGAACTCAATAAAAATGTATTGAAGAAGAACAACAACAACCACCACCACCACCACCACCACCGCCGGGGAGAAGGCCAGGCCCTCGGCCGCAGCCCAGATCCGAAGCCTCTTCCTGCTGCCAGGCTCTCACAGCAGCTGGGACTCCGCCTCCGTCTGCAGACCCTCCTGGGCCTGTTGTCCAGGAAGTGGTCCCTCTGGGAGGGGAGGCGGGCACAGGAGGAGGGGAGGCACAGGAGGAGGAGGTGAGGCGGGCACAGGAGGAGGGGAGGCGGGCACAGGAGGAGGGGAGGCGGGCACAGGAGGAGGAGGGGAGGCGGGCACAGGAGGAGGAGGTGAGGCGGGCACAGGAGGAGGGGGGGCGGGCACAGGAGGAGGGGGGGCACAGGAGAAGGGGAGGCGGGCACAGGAGGAGGAGGGGAGGCGGGCACAGGAGGAGGGGTGGCACAGGAGGAGGAGGGGAGGCGGGCACAGGAGGAGGGGGGGCACAGGAGGAGGAGGGGAGGCGGGCACAGGAGGAGGGGAGGCGGGCACAGGAGGAGGAGGTGAGGCGGGCACAGGAGGAGGGGGGGCGGGCACAGGAGGAGGGGGGGCACAGGAGAAGGGGAGGCGGGCACAGGAGGAGGAGGGGAGGCGGGCACAGGAGGAGGGGGGGCACAGGAGGAGGAGGGGAGGCGGGCACAGGAGGAGGAGGTGAGGCGGGCACAGGAGGAGGGGGGCGGGCACAGGAGGAGGGGGGGCACAGGTGGAGGGGAGGCGGGCACAGGAGGAGGGGAGGCACAGGAGGAGGAGGTGAGGCGGGCACAGGAGGAGGGGAGGCGGGCACAGGAGGAGGAGGGGAGGCGGGCACAGGAGGAGGGGGGCACAGGAGGAGGAGGGGAGGCGGGCACAGGAGGAGGGGAGGCGGGCACAGGAGGAGGAGGGGCACAGGAGGAGGGGAGGCGGGCACAGGAGGGGGGGCACAGGAGGAGGAGGTGAGGCGGGCACAGGAGGAGGAGGGGGGCGGGCACAGGAGGAGGAGGGGGGCGGGCACAGGAGGAGGGGGGGCGGGCACAGGAGGAGGGGGGGCACAGGAGGAGGGGAGGCGGGCACAGGAGGAGGGGGGGCAGGCACAGGAGGAGGGGAGGCGGGCACAGGAGGAGGAGGGGCACAGGAGGAGGGGAGGCGGGCACAGGGGGGGGGCACAGGAGGAGAAGGGGAGGCGGGCACAGGAGGAGGAGGGGAGGCGGGCACAGGAGGAGGGGGGGCACAGGAGGAGGAGGTGAGGCGGGCACAGGAGGAGGAGGGGCACAGGAGGAGGGGAGGCGGGCACAGGAGGAGGGGAGGCGGGCACAGGATTAGGGGGGGGTGGGCACAGGAGGGGGGGAGGCGGGCACAGGAGGAGGAGGGGAGGCGGGCACAGGAGGAGGGGGGGCGGACACAGCAGGCCTCTTCGCCATGACCATGTTGGTCCATCTCTCCAGGTTGTAAATGGACATGGGACTCAGAGCCACAGGAAGTCAGTCCCCCCCCCCCCACACACACACACACACACACACGGTGAGCGGAGCACCCCCCCTCTGGACCCCCACACGGTGAGCGGAGCACCCCCCCACCCCCCACGGTGAGCGGAGCACCCCCCCACCCCCCACGGTGAGCGGAGCACCCCTGCACCCAGCTCCTGGTTCAGTGAGGTCCCCGAAGCCAGGCCCCCTCCAGGGCACAGCACCAGCCACACACTGGTGTGTCGATGTCACACTGTTTAATTTTTATATTAATTTTTTAAAAAAAAATATTTTTATTGATTTCAGAGAGGAAGGGAGAGGGTTGGAGAGATAGAAACATTCATGATGAGAGAGAACCATGGATCGGCTGCCTCCTGCACCCCCCTCTCCCCCACTGGGATGGAGCCCACAGCCCAGGCATTTGATTTCCTGACCGGGAATCAAACCATAACCTCCTGGTGCCTAGATGGAAGCTCAGCCCTGAGCCAGGCCGGCGGCCATTTTAATTTAAACAGACGCAGGGCTGGGCTGAAAGAGGCACCACCCAAAGGCCTGGCCTCACAGGCCAGCCAGCGGGGCACTTTCCCATCAGCCTGTGGGGAGGTGGGCAAGACGGGTGCCTGACCCTGAAGCCCCCCATGGGTTGAGTCCTAGTGGCCCAGATGTTGCCCAGGGCAGGTGGGCCAGGGGGGTGCGAGCTGCCGGAGAGCTGGGGGTCAGCCCAACTCCCCTCCAAGGCGCTGATGGGTCTGCCCTTCCCTCTGGGGACAGCCTTTGCCCCTGGGACCCCCTCTCAGCTGAGCCTTGACAGGGGCAGAGTCAGTGTGGGCGGCTCTGACTGCGGACGGGAGTCCTGTCTGTGGCCGGACTGCTTTGCTCTGAGCACAGAAGGCGCAGGCTCACCTGGTGGGCGCTGCAGGGGGACCTGGGCGCTCACCTGGAATGCAGCCCCCCTCCCTCCGGGAGCTCCTGGGAGCATGGAAAGGTCAGCAACCTTGCTGCCGAGCCAGAGCCCCGGCCCTCTGGAGGCCCAGCCTGGCTCACCCACAGGCCTTTGCTCACCCACAGGCCTTTGTTTACCCACAGGCCTTTGCTCACCCTCAGGCCTTTGTTTACCCACAGGCCTTTGCTCACCCACAGGCCTTTGCTCACCCTCAGGCCTTTGCTCACCCACAGGCCTTTGCTCACCCACAGGCCTTTGTTTACCCACAGGCCTTTGTTTACCCACAGGCCTTTGCTTACCCACAGGCCTTTGCTCACCCACAGGCCTTTGCTCACCCTCAGGCCTTTGCTCACCCTCAGGCCTTTGCTCACCCTCAGGCCTTTGATCACCCACAGGCCTTTGCTCACCCTCAGGCCTTTGCTCACCCACAGGCCTTTGCAAATCCAGCCCCCAGTACCTGCGAACTGCCCATTTGGCACACCCTTTGCCTCCTTCCCCTGTAATCTTCGTCCTTCTTCCCAATATGGCAGCTGGCTGGGGGGGAGGGGGAGAGCAGATGTGTTGGGGGGTTGACCCGCTGCTCTCCCACACTGCGGAGGATTGGAGCACACGCTCCTGTGCTTCACCGTCTCTGCCGGACTGGCGCAGGTGGTGACAGGCGGCCCGAACCCCTGGCAGTCCGGCTCCATGTTCTTCTAAACCTGGAGGAGGTGAGGCCCAGGCTCACCCCAGAGTCGCGTGGAGCCCAGGGGCCGAGTCTCATGCCTGAAGTCTGGTGGGCCAGGACAGAGGGGGCCGGGTCAGAGGGGGCCGGGACAGAGAGGAGATGGGGACAGAGGGAGCCGGGACAGAGGGGGCCGGGTCAGAGGGGGCCGGGACAGAGGGGACCGGGACAGAGAGGAGATGGGGACAGAGGGGGCCGGGACAGAGGGGGCCGGGACAGAGAGGAGATGGGGACAGAGGGGGCCGGGACAGAGGGGGCCGGGACAGAGAGGAGATGGGGACAGAGGGGGCCGGGACAGAGGGGGCCCGGGACAGAGGGGGCCAGGACAGAGAGGAGATGGGGACAGAGGGGGCCGGGACAGAGAGGAGATGGGGACAGAGGGGGCCGGGACAGAGGGGGCCGGGACAGAGAGGAGATGGGGACAGAGGGGGCCGGGACAGAGAGGAGATGGGGACAGAGGGAGCCGGGACAGAGGGGGCCGGGACAGAGGGGGCCGGGTCAGAGGGGGCCGGGACAGAGAGGAGATGGGGACAGAGGGGGCCGGGACAGAGAGGAGATGGGGACAGAGGGAGCCGGGACAGAGGGGGCCGGGACAGAGGGGGCCGGGTCAGAGGGGGCCGGGTCAGAGAGGAGATGGGGACAGAGGGGGCCGGGTCAGAGGGCCCGGGTCAGAGGGCAGACACCCTGTCTCCTCGTCAGGGCGCTGTGGCTCCGCTGTCCTCAGAGTGGCTGCCACTGTCCACGTCTGAGCCCTGGAGCCGCAGCCCTGGGAAAAGTGGCTGGTGGGGGCTCCCCCTGCTGGGCAGCCCTGGAAAGGCGCTCGAGCTGCCCCCAAAGTGAGCTCCCAGAGTGAAGTGAGGGGACCCTGAGGCACCCCAACCTGGGCTCAGGGTTGGGGTGAATGAGGTCCGTGCAGGTCCCAGGAGTAAACTCTCCATCCCAGGCCACGCACAGCCGCCCAGGCCGGACCGCTCTGCTGCTGGGCGGAGCGTGGGCATGCGGCCTGCGGGCGGCAGGACGGCGGGTGGGAGGGGCGGATGCGGTCCCTTCCTCCGCCCCCTCCTCTCTCCCTCTCACCCCAGGACGACCCGCCTCCCACACCCCCACCCCCGGCACCACTGCCCCGAGCGGTGCCTTCCTGGGACCCTGCCTGCCCGTGGCCGCTCTGCATGGCCTTCAGGCCTGGCCTGCAGGGGCACCGCTCCCATTCACGCCGCCCCGCCCAGTGCCGCTCTCGGCCAGCCCTCAGCAGACCCGGGCCCAGACCCCGCGTCCCCCCTCCGCGCTGGACGGGATGGCCTGGCAGAGGAGCGTGGGGCATGGCCCCGGCACGCGCCCGCCTCTCGCCGATGCCTCCGGACGCCCCGCCCTGACCCCCACCCCTCCTGTGGGGACACTGACCGTTAGTCACGGGGAGAGACAGCAGAGCTGACCCCATGGATGGCTCCCTGCTTTCCAGCCCCCGGGTCTCCTCTGAACTCAGACGCTCGTCCCTCCTCCCGCTCTCCCCGCCTTAGGCATTGTCCTGGGAGGCAAGAGCCAGGAACCCCACTCTGCGGGCACTCTGCGGCGCCTGTCTGACAGGCCCAGCGCCCCCACCAGGACAAGGGGGTCCAGGTCTGTGGCCCAGACAGACATTCTTCTCTCATAGGAGCTGCCAGAGGACAAAAAGCCAGGAGCCAGGGCCCGGGGAGGCCCTCACTCCGGGCAACCCCAAACCCTGAGGCCGCACAGTGCGCCTCCAGAGGGCGCCCTGGGCCCTGATGGAGGCCGGGACATGTGGGCTGGGCCGTGGGAAGCCGTCTGCCCGCACAGCCCACCGGCAGCCGCCCTGTGAGAGCTGGGACTTCCCTGGTCCTGGCCAACGGGTGCCAGAGAGACGGACGGCTCAGGGGCGTGATGGCGGGGCGGGGAGAGGCCCCCGGGGGAGCTCAGGGGAGCCCTGTCCCCCAAGGGGATGGATCGCCTCTCCCCACCCCCGCTCATCTGAAACCCCCTCTGCCCTGCCAGCACTTCCCTTCTTGAAAGCCTCCTCAAGATCGACTTGGGGTCAATAAGAGGGAGCCTGACCCCGACAGAGGTCTGTGACCACCTGTCTGGCCTTTGACAAACTTTAGGCCCGCCCTGCCCACCAGAGCTCAGGCCTCGTCCCAACCAGACTGTGAGCCCATGTCCGAAGGCGTGGAGAAGGTCGTACCCTGGATTCCCACCCCTGCTCGTGTGCGGGAGCCGGGGCTGGTGCTGCCCCCCCTCTGCGGCGCCGGGAAAGGCACTCACCGGCCACGGGTTATTCTCCTCAAAGCCTCCTCTGAGCGGAAGCCCTGGCCTCAGCAAGCCACAGCTGGGGCGCAGAGGTCACCCGGCGATTTCCGATGGCTCTGTCTGCCTTCATTTAGGAGGGTCGGCTGTTCCCTGCAAAGGGGGCTTGTGGTGCAGGCCCAGTGCTCCCCTCGAAGGACAGACCGTGCAGACTAGCCAAGACCCGGTCAGCAGCTCACAGCCCTGTTTCCCGCGGACTGGTGGAGTCTGCGGGCTGCTGCAGAAGTGCATTCCTCGCCTTCCTGGAGGCGGGGCGGGTGCTGGCTGAGGTCAGAGTGCCATCCTAGTCAGATCCCGCTGAGACCCTCTTCCAGACTGGACGGAAGGGGCCACGTGCGGACCTGACAGCTCAGGCGCGGCCTGCATGGCGGTCTTGCAGACTCAGACCTAAAGGAACCACAAGGATGGTGTGAAATGAAACCCTAACTAAAGCAGTGATGGTGCAGTCACCTCCTAGGCGGTATCTTCCCTGACAAGGTCAACCTTTACCTTCCCGGAGCCGTCAGTCTTTCGGCATCAGTGATAACACACCCTTGAAGTGTCTGGTAGCTTGTAACTTCCCTTTTCCCGGAGCCCCTGGGGCACAGCCTGAGGTTCTGGGCGCCAGGACAGAGACCACAAAGTCCTTCATTACCGTGTTAATTGTCCCTGCACCCACCTGAGGACGTGTCCATCATTTTACTTTTTACCCAATCCCAGGGTTTCCCGCTTTGCTTTCTCCCGCCTCCAGTCTGTCACCAGTGGATTTCATGTCCCCACCCGTGCCCCTCCTCTGATGGCAACGAATGAACACAGGTGGACCCGCCATTCTCCGGAGCGTTACCTCAGTCCGCTGTGGTTCTGCTTCCCGGCACATGTCCACAGTTTGGCTCAAATAAACTCACAAAAATCCCTCCCAGGTTGGAGTGTTTTCACACTGACAAAGGTCACTGGGGCACGCGTTGGCGGTGAGGCTGCTCCCAGGCTCTGCGCGGGCGGAGGCGGCAGGAGGAGTGGCCCGGCGGGCCGGCCCTGCTCCTGAGCCCCCGGGTCTTCCTCCGCGGGGTCCACTCTGTGTCCACACTGGTGCCGCCTCCCCTGCCCTCCCGCCACATGGAGCGGGGGCTCTGACGGGGTCTGGGTGTCAGCAGCACAGGCCGCGGCCGCCGGAAGGCTCTGGTCTCTCAGACCAAAAGGCAGAGGACGGAGGGCCTGGGGGCTGGGTGGGAGCTGACGAGGACACCTGATGTCCCTCCTTCCCAGCACACAGGCACCGCGGGCACACGCATGGATGGGTACAGGCCTGCCTCGTGCCCGCATTTACACCGGGCACCCTACACGCCTGCCCTAGACACAGGATCCACAGCCACACAGACACACCTCCCCCACTCCACAGGCAAATCCACATAATGGGCACACATGTGTATATGAGGCTGTTCTTCTATGACCCACAATCGCAAAACATTTTCATCCCCACAAATTCACATCCATGCACATACATCCACAGGCATGCCACACACAACATCCTTGCCCCTCGACACACAACTTGTCCTCACCACAGGTGTCCTGCCTCACCGAGTCCTCCCCATAGATGTCCTTCCTCTCTGAGTTCTACCCACAGGTTTCCTCCCTCACAAAGCCCTCCGCACAGGGGTCCTCCCTCAGAGTCCTCCCCTCAGGTTCCTTCCCTCACTGAGTCCTCCCCACGGGGGGCCTCCCTCGCTGAGTCCTCCCCACAGGTATCCTCTCTCACCCAGTCCTCCAGCAGGTGTCCTCCCTCAGAGTCCTCTGCATAGGTGCCCTCCACACAGGTGCCCTCCCTCAGAGTCCTCCCCACAGGTGCCCTCCCTCAGAGTCCTCCCTCAGGTGACCTAACTCTCTGAGTCCTCCCCACAGGTGCCCTCCCTCAGAGTCCTCCCCACAGGTGCCCTTCCTCAGAGTCCTCCCCACGGGTACCCTCCCTCACAGAGTCCTCCCCAAAGCTGCCCTCCCACACCAAGTCCTACCCAAAGGTGTCCTCCCTCAGAGTCCACCCTACAGGTGCCCTCGTACAGAGTCCTCCCCACAGGTGTCCTCCCTCAAAATCCTCCCCACAAGTGTTCTCCCTCACCGAGTCCACCCCACAGCTGCCCTCCCTCTCCAAGTCCTCCCCACAGTACCCTTCCTCAGAGTACTCCCCACATGTGCCCTCACTCACAGAGTCCTACCCACAGGTGCCCTCCATTACTGAGTCCTCCCAACAGGTGTCCTGCCTCACAGAGTCCCCCCACAAGTGTTCTCCCTCACCGAGTCCAACCCACAGGTGCCCTCCCTCACCGAGTCCTCCCCACAGATGCCCTCTGTCACAGAGTCCTCCCCACAGGTGTCCTCGCTCACCGAGTACTACCCACAGATGCCCACCCACACCCAGTCCTCCCCACTGGTGCCCTCCATCTCCGAGTCCTCCCAAAAGTTACCCTCCCTCAGAGTTCTCCTTACAAGTGCACGCCCTCAGAGTCCTCCCCACAGGTGTCCTCACTAAAAGTCCTACACTCAGGTGCCCTCTCTCAGCAAGTCTCCCCACATGTGTCCTCCTTAAGAGTCCTCCCCACTGGTGCCCTCCCTCAGAGTCCTCCACACAGGTGCCTCCCTCACCCAGTCCTCGCCACTGGTGTCCTCCCTCAGAGTCTTCCACACAAGTGCCCTCCCTCAGAATCCTCCACACAGTTTCCCTCCCTTTCCCAGTCCTCCCCACAGGTGCCCTCCCTCAGAGTCCTCCCCACAGGAGCCCTCCCTCTCCCAGTCATCCCCACAAGTGTCCTTTCTCACAAAGTCATCCCCACAGGTAACCTCCATCTTCGAGTCCTCCCCACAGGTGCCCTCCCTCGCAGAATCCTCCCCATGGGTGCCCTCCCTCTCGTAATCCTCCCCACAGGTGTCCTCACTCAGCGTCTTCCCCACAGGTGCTCTCCCTCACAGAGTCCTCCTCACAGGTCCCCTACCTCACCCAGTCCTCCCCACAGGTGTCCTCCCTCTCCGAGTCCTCCCCACAGGTACCCTCCCTCAGAGTCCTCCCCACAGGTGCCCTCACTCAGAGAGTCCTACCCACAGGTGCCCTCCATCACGAGTCCTCCCCACAGGTGTCCGCCCACACCGAGTCCTCCCCATAGGTGTCCTTCCTCTCCGAGTTCTCCCCACAGGTATCCTCCCTCACAAAGCCCTCCGCACAGGGGTACTCCCTCAGAGTCCTCTCCTCAGGTGCCTTCCCTCACTGAGTCCTCCCCACGGGTGTCCTCCCTCACTGAGTCCTCCCCACAGGTATCCTCCCTCATCTAGTCATCCCCACAGGTGTCCTCCCTAGAGTCCTCCACACAGGTTCCCACCCTCAGTGAGTCCTCCCCATGGGTGTCCTCCCTCACTGGGTCCTCCGCACAGGTGCCCTCCCTCATCTAGTCATCCCCACAGGTGCCCTCCCTCTCTGAGTCCTCTTCACTGGTGCTCTCCTTCAGAATCCTCCCCTCAGGTGCCCTCCGTCACAGAGTCCTCCCCACAGGTGCCCTCCCTCACCAGTCCGCCCCAAATGTGTCCTCCCTAGAGTCCACCCCACAGGTGCCCTCCCTCACTGAGTCCTCCCCAAGGGTGTCCTCCCTCACAGGGTCCCGCCACAGGTGTCCTCACTCACCGAGTCTTCCCCACAGGTGCCCTCTATCAGAGTTCTCCCCACAGGTGTCCTCACTCACAGAGTCCTCCCAACAGGTGCCCTACCTCACCCAGTCATCCCAACAGGTGTTGTCACTCACTGTGTCCTCCCCACAGGTGCGCTCCTTCTCCCATTCTTCCCCACATGTGCCCTCACTCACAAAGTCCTCCCCACAAGTGACCTCCCTCTCTGAGTCCTCCCCACAGGTGCCCTCCCTAAAAGTCCACACCTCAGGTGGCCTCACTCACAGAGTCCTCCCCAAAGGTGCCCTCTCTCACAGAGTCCTCCCCACAGGTGTCCTTTCTCACCGAGTCCTTTCCCCACAAGTGTCCTCCCTCTACGAGTCCTCCCCACAGGTATTCTCCCTCACAAAGTACTCCCCACAGGTGCCCTCAGAGTCCTCACCTCAGGTGAACTCCCTCAGAGTCCTCCCTACAGGTGCCCTCACTCACCGAATCCTACCCACATGTGCCCTCCCCCACAGAGTCCTCCCCACAAGTGCAGTTCCTCAGAGTCCTACCCACAGGTTCTCTCCCTCACAGAGTCCTCCCTACAGGTGCCCTCCCAAACCGAGTCCTTCTCACAGGTGTCCTCCCTCAGAGTCCTCCCCAAAGGTGTCCTCCCTCAGAGTTGTCCCCACAGGTGCCCTCATTCAGAGTCCTCACAGGTATCCTCCCTCAGAGTCCTCCCCAATGGTGTCCACCCTCAGAGTCCTCCCCAAAGTGCCCTCACTCAGAGTCCTCTCCACAGGTGTCCTCCCTCAGAATCCTACCCACAGGTGTCCTCCAGAGAATCCTTCCCACAGGTGTCCTCCCTCAGAATCCTACCCACAGGTGTCCTCCCTAGAATCCTCCCCACAGGTGCCCTCCCTCACCGAATCCTCCCCAAAGGAGCCCTCCCTCACAGAGTCCTCCCCACAGGTGTCCTCCCTCAGAATCTTCCCTCAGGTGCCCTCCCTCAGAGTCCTCCACAAAGGTTCCCTCCCTCAGAGTCCTCCCCACAGGTGCCCTCACTCACAGAGTCCACCCACAGGTGCCCTTGCTCACCAAGACCTCTCCACAGATGTCCTCTGTCAGAGTCCTCCCCACAGGTGTCCTCACTCACCGAGTCTTCCCCACAGGTGCCCTCCATCAGAGTTCTCCCCACAGGTGTCCTCTCTCTGAATCCTCCCCACAGGTGCCTTCCATCTCCAAGTCCTTCACACAGGTGCCCTCCCACAGAGTCCTCCCCACGGGTTCCCTCCGTCACCCAGTTCTCCCCACAGATCTCTTACCTCATAGTCCTCCCCACATGTGTCCTACCTCCGAGTCCTCCCCACAGGTGCCCTCCCGCAGAGTCCTCCCCACAGGTGTCCTCCCTCAGAGTCCTCCCCACATGTGCCCTCCCTCACCCAGTCCTCACCACAGTTATCCTCCCTCAGAGTCCTCCCCACAGGTGTACTCATTCACTGAGTCTTCCCCACAGGTGCCCTCCATCAGAGTTCTCCCCACAGGTGTCCTCTCTCTGAATCCTCCCCACAGGTGCCTTCCATCTCCAAGTCCTTCACACAGGTGCCCTCCCACAGAGTCCTCCCCACGGGTTCCCTCCGTCACCCAGTTCTCCCCACAGATCTCTTACCTCATAGTCCTCCCCACATGTGTCCTACCTCCGAGTCCTCCCCACAGGTGCCCTCCCACAGAGTCCTCCCCACAGGTGTCCTCTCTCAGAGTCCTCCCCACAGGTGCGCTCCCTCACCCAGTCCTCACCACAGTTATCCTCCCTCAGAGTCCTCCCCACATGTGTCCTACCTCAGAGTCCTCCTCACAGGTGCACTCCCTCAGGATCCTCCCCACAGGTGTTCTCACTCACTGAGTACTACCCACAGGTGTCCTCCCTCAGAGTTCACCCATTAGGTGCCCTCCCTCAGAGTCCTCCCCTCAGGTGCCCTCCCAGAGGGTCATCCCCAAAGGAGCCCTCCCTCAGAGGCCTCCCCACATGTATCCTCTCTCACAAAGTCCTTCCCACAGGTTCCCTCCCACAGAGTCCTACCCACAGGTGCCTTCACTCACCGAGCCCTACCCAGAGGTGTACTCCCTCAGAGTCCTCCCCAAAGTGGCCTCACTCACCGAATCCTCCCCAAAGGAGCCCTCCCTCACCTAGTCCTCCCCACAGGTGTCATCCTGCACTGAGACCTCTACAAGGTGTCCTCCCTCAGAGTCTTCCCACAGGTGCCCTCCCTCAGAGCCCTCCCCACAGGTTCCCTCCCTCAGAGTCCTCCGCACAGGTGCCGTCATCACAGAGTCCTACCCACAGGTGCCCTCGTTCACCGAGACCTCCCTACAGGTGTCCTCCAAAATTTCTCCAAACAGGTGTCCTCCCTCAGAGTTCACCCATCAGGTGCCCTCCCAGAGGGTCATCCTAAAGGAGCCCTCCCTCAGTGTCCTCCCCACAGGTGCCCTCACTCACAGAGTCCTACCCACAGGTGCCTTCGCTCACCGAGACCTACCCACAGGTGTCCTCCCTCACAGAGTCCTCCCCATAGGTGAACTCCATCACAGAGTCCTCCCCACAGGTGCACACTGTCACAGAGTCCTCCCCACAGGTGTCCTCACTCACCGAGTCTTCCCCACAGGTGCCCTCCATCAGAGTCCTCCCCACAGGTGTCCTCACTCACCGAGTCTTCCCCACAGGTGCCCTCCATCAGAGTCCTCCCCAAAGGTGTCCTCACTCACCGAGTCTTCCCCACAGGTGCCCTCCATCAGAGTCCTCCTCACAGGTGTCCTCACTCACCGAGTCTTCCCCACAGGTGCCCTCCATCAGAGTCCTCCTCACAGGTGTCCCCCCTCAGAATCCTCCCCACAGGTGCCCTCCCTCTCCGAGTCCTACCCACAGTTATCCTCCCTCAGAGTCCTCCCCACATGTGACCTACCTCCGAGTCCTACCCACAGGTGCCCTCCCTTAGAGTCCTCCCCACATGTGCCCTCCCTCACCCAGTCCTCACCACAGTTATCCTCCCTCAGAGTCCTCCCCACATGTGTCCTACCTCAGAGTCCTCCTCACAGGTGCCCTCCCTCAGGATCATCCCCACAGGTGTTCTCACTCACTGAGTCCTACCCACAGGTGTCCTCTCTCAGAGTTCACTCATCAGGTGCCCTCCCTCAGATGCCTCCCCTCAAGTGCCCTCCCAGAGAGTCATCCCCAAAGGAGCCCTCCCTCAGAGTCCTCCCCACATGTATCCTCTCTCACAAAGTCCTTCCCACAGGTGTCTTCCCTCAGAGTCCTCCCCTCAGGTTCTCTCTCACAAAGTCCTTCCCACAGGTGTCTTCCCTCAGAGTCCTCCCCTCAGGTTCTCTCCCTCAGAGTCTTCCCAACAGGTGCCCTCCCCTAGAATCATCCCCACAAGTGCCCTCCCTCAGAGTCCTCCCCACAGCTGCCCTTACTCACCTAGTGCTCCCCACAGGTGACTTCCGTCACTTAGTCCTCCCCACAGGTGTCCTCCCTCTCCGAGTCATCCCCACAGGTACCCTTCATCAGAGTCCTCCCCACAAGTGCCCTACCGCAAAGTCCTCCCCACAGGTGCCTTCCCTCAGAGTCCTCCCCACAGGTGACCTACCTCAGAGTCGTCACAACAGGTGTCCTCCTTCATAGTCCTCCCCACAGGTGACCTACCTCAGAGTCATCACAAGAGGTGTCCTCCTTCATAGTCCTCCCCTCAGGTGCCCTCCCTCACAGAGTCCTCCCCACAGGTGCCCTAACTCACCGAGTGCTACCCACAGGTGCCCTCGCTCACAGAGTCCACCCCACAGTTGCCCTCCCTCAACCAGTTCCCCCCACAGGTTTCTTTCTCAACGAGTCCTCTGCACAGTTACCCTTCCTCACAGAGTCCTCCCCACAGTTTTCTCCCTCAATGAGTCCTCCACACAGGTGCCATTCCTCACTGAATCCACCCACAGGTGCCCTCCTTCACAAAGTCCTCCCCACAGGTGTCCTCCCTCAGAGTCCTCCCCACAGGTGCCCTGGTACAGAGTCCTCCCCACAGTTGCCTCCCTCACTAAGTCCTCCCAACAGGTGTCCTCCTTCAAACTCCTCTCCACTGGTGTCCTCCCTCACCGAGTCGTACCCACAGGTGCCCTCCCTCACCGAGTCCTCCCCATAGGTGCCCTCTGTCACAGAGTCCTCCCCACAGGTGTCCTGCTCACCAAGTCCTACCCACAGGTGCCCACATTCACCCAGTCCTCCCCACGGGTGCGCTCCCTCTCCGAGTCCTTTCCACAATTGCACTCCCTCCGAGTCTTTACAGGTGCCCTCCCTAAGAGTCCTCCTTACAGGTGCCCTCCCGCAGAGTCCTCCCCACAAGTGTCCTATCTCAGAGTTCTCCCCACCGGTGCCCTCCCTCAGAGTCCTCCCAACAGGTTCCCTCCTCAACCAGTCCTCGCCACTGGTGTCCTCTCTCAGAGTCCACCCCACAGGTGCCCTCCCTCAAAATCCTCCCCACAGGTGACCTCCCTAAGTGTCCTCCCTACAGGTGCCCTCCCTCACCAAGTCCTCCCCACAGGTGTCCTCCCTCAGAGTCCTCCCCACAGATGCCCTCCCTCAGAGTCCTCCCCACAGGTGCCTCCCTCACCCAGACCTCCCCACTGGTGTCCTCTCTCAGAGCCCTCCACACAGGTTCCTGACTCACCACTTCCTACCCACAGGTTCCATCCCTCACTGAGGCCTCCCCAGAGGTGCACTCCCTCAGAGAGTCCTCCCCACAGTTGCCCTCCATAAGAGTGCTCCCCGCAGGTGTCCTCCCTCAGAGTTCTTCCCAAAGGTGTCCTCCCTCTCCGAGTTCTTCCCAAAGGTGTCCTTCCTCTCCTAGTACTATCCAGAGGCATCGTCACTCATTAAGTTCGCCCCACAGTGTCCTCCCTCAGAGTCCTCGCCTCAAGTGGCTCCCTCAGAGTCCTCCCCACAGGTGATATCCCTCATAGTCCTCCCCACAGGTGCCTTCCTTCACCGAGTCCTCCCCACAGGTGCCCTCGCTCAGAGTCCTGCCCATAGGTGTCCTCCCTCAGAGTCCTCCCCACAGGTATCCTCTCTCACCCAGTCCTCCCCTCAGGTGTCATCCCTCAGAGTCTTCCCTACAGATGCCCTCAACATAGGTGCCCTCCCTCAGAGTCTTCCCACAGGTGCCCTCCCTCAGAGTCCTCCCTCAGGTGCCCTAACTCTCTGAGTCCTCCCCACAGATGCTCTCCCTCATAGTCCTCGCCCCAGGTGCCCTTCCTCAGAGTCCTCCCCACAGGTGCCCACCCTCACAGAGTCCTCCCCATAGCTGCCCTCCCACACCAAGTCCTCCCCAAAGGTTTCCTCCCTCATAGTCCTCTCCACAGGTTTCTCCCTCACCGAGTCCTCAACACAAGTGCCATCCGTCACCGAGTCCTCCCCACAGGTTCCCTCCCACACAGAGTCCCCCCACAGGTGTCTTCGCTCACCGAGTCCTACCCACAGGTGCCCACCCTCACCAAGTCCTCCACACTGCTGCCCTCCCTCTCCGAGTCCTCCCCTGGGGTGCACCCCTCAGAGTTCATCCCCACAGGTGCCCTCCCTCACAGACTCCTCCCCACAGTTGCCCTCCCTCACCGAGTCCTCCCCACAGGTGCGCTCCCTCACAGAGTAGTCCCCACAGTTGCCCTCCCTCACAGAGTCCTCCCCAAAGCTGTCCTCACTCACCAATTCCTACCCACAGTTACCCTCCCTCTCCAAGTCCTCCCCACAGGTTCCCTCCCTCAGATTCTTCCCCATAGGTGTAGTCCCTCAGAGTCCTCCCCACAGGTGCCCTCCCTCAACGAGTCCGCCCCATAGGTGCCCCCCCTCAGAGTCTTCCGCACAGGTGTCCTCCCTCAGCAAGTCCTCTCCACAGGTTCCCTCCCTCAGAGTCCTCCCTACAGGTGCCCTCCCTCACAGAGTCCTCCCCATAGCTGCTGTCCCTCACCAAGTCCTCCCCAAAGGTGTCCTCCCTCAGAGACCTCCCCACAGTTTTCTCCCTCACCTAGTCCTCAACATAGGTGCCATCCCTCACCGAGTCCTCCCCACAGGTTTTCTCCCTCACAGAGTCCTACCCACAGGTGTCCTCCCTCAGAGTCCTCACCACAAGTGCACTCGCACAGAGTCCTCCCCACAGGTGCCTCCCTCATTAAGTGCTACACACAGTTGTACTCCCTCAATGACCTGCCCACAGGTGTCCTCCCTCACCGAATCCTCCCCAGGGTTGCCCTCCCTCACCAAGTCTTACCCACAGGTGCCCACCCACACCCAGTCCTCCCCACTGGTGCCCTCCATCTCCGAGTCCTCTCAAATGTTACCCTCCCTCAGAGTTCTCCTTACTAGTGCCTGCCCTCAGAGTTTTCCCCACAGGTGTCCTCACTAAGAGTCCTACCCTCAGGTGCCCTCTCTCAGCGAGTCCTCCCCACATGTGTCCTCCCTCAGAGTCCTCCCCACTGGTTCCCTCCATCAGAGTCCTCCACACAGGTGCCTCCCTCAGAGTCCTACCCACAGTTTCCCTCCCTTTCCCAGTCCTACCTACAGGTGCCCTCCCTCAGAGTCCTCCCCACAGGTGCTCTCCATCACCCAGTCATCCCAACAGGTGTCCTCACTCACTGTGTCCTCCCCACAGAAGCCCTCACTCTCCCAGTCATTTCCACAGGTGTCCTTTCTCACAAAGTCATCCCCACAGGTAACCTCACTCTCCGAGTCCTCCCCACAGGTACCCTACATATGAGTCCTCCCCAAAGGTGCCCTCACTCACAGAATCCTACCTATAGTTGTCCTCCCTCACTGAGTCCTCCCCACAGGTGTCCTTCCTCTCTTAATCCTCCCTACAGGTATCCTCCCTCAAAGAGTCCTCCCCACAGGTGTCTTCCCTCAATGTCCTCCCCTCAGGTGCCCACCCTCAGAGTACTACCAACAGGTTCCCTTCTGCAGAAGCCTCCCCACAGTTGCCCTCCCTCACCGAGGCCTCCCCACAAGTGCCCTCCGTCACAGAGTCCTCCCCATGGGTGCCCTCCCTCTCCAAGTCCTCCACACAGGTGTGTTCCCTCACAAAGTCCTCCCCACAGGTATCCTCCCTCAGAGTTCTCCCCACAGGTGTCTTCCCTCAATGTCCTCCCCTCAGGTGCCCACCCTCAGAGTACTACCAACAGGTTCCCTTCTGCAGAAGCCTCCCCACAGTTGCCCTCCCTCACCGAGGCCTCCCCACAAGTGCCCTCCGTCACAGAGTCCTCCCCATGGGTGCCCTCCCTCTCCAAGTCCTCCACACAGGTGTGTTCCCTCACAAAGTCCTCCCCACAGGTATCCTCCCTCAGAGTTCTCCCCACAGGTAACCTCACTCACAGAGTCCTCCCCACAGGTGTTCTCCCTCACCGAGTCCTCCCCACCTGTGTCCTCCCTTTCCGAGTCCTCCCCATAGGAATACTCCCTAACAAAGTCCTCCCCAAAGGAGCCCTCCCTCACAGAGTCCTCCCCACAGTTGTTCTAACTCACCGAGTACTAACCACAGGTGTCCTCCCTTTCCGAGTCCTTCCCACAGGTATACTTTCTAACAAAGTCCTCCCCACATGTGTCTTCCCTCAGAATCCTCCCGACAGGTGCCTTCTCTCAGAGTCCTCCCATCAAGTGCCCTCCCTCAGAGTCCTCCCCACAGGTGCCCTCTCTCAGAGTCCTCATAGGTGCCCTCCTTCAGAGTCCTCCCAACAGGTGTCCTCCTTCAGAGTCCTCGCCTCAGATGCCCTCTCTCAAAGTCCTCCCCACAGGTGCCTTCCCTCATTGAGTCCTCCCCACAGGTGCCCTCCCTCAGAGTCCTCCCAACAGGTGCCCTTGCTCAGAGTCCTCCCCACAGGTGCCCTCCCTCAGAGTACTCCTCACTGGTGTGGTCCCTCAGATTCCTCCCCACAGGTGCCCTCCCTCAGGGTCCTCCCCACTGGTGCCCTCCCTCAGAGTCCTCCAACAGTTTCCCTTCCTTTCCCAGTCCTCCCCACATGTGTGCTCCCTCAGAATCCTCCCTGCAAGTCCCCTCCCTCACCGAATCCTCCCCAAAGGAGCCCTCCCTTACTGAGTCCTCCCCACAGGTGTACTCCCTCACCAAGTCCTCCCCACAGGTGTCCTCCCTTTCTGAGTCCTCCCCACAGTTGTCCTTCCCTCTCTGAGTCCTACCCACAGGTATCCTCTGTCACAAAGTCCTTCTCACATGTGTCCTGCCTCAGAGTTCTCCCCTCAGGTGACCTTTCTCAGACTCCCCCCAACAGGTGCCTTCCCTCAGAGTCCTCCCCACAGTTGCCCTCACTCACCAAGTGTACCCACAGGTGTCCGCCCTCACCGAGTCCTCCCCATAGGTGTCCTCCCTCACCAAGTCCTCCCCATAGGTGCACTCCCTCACAGAGTCCTTCCCATAGCAGCCCTCCCACACCAAGTCTTCCCCAAAGGTGTCCTCCATCAGAGTCCTCCCCACAGGTTTCTCCCTCACAGAGTCCTCAACAAGGGTTCCCTCCCTCACAGAGTCCTACCCACAGGTGTGCTCCCTCAGAATTCTCCCCACAGGTGCCCTCGCACAGAGTCCTCACCACAGGTTCCAACCTCACTAAGTCCTCCCCACAGGTGTCCTCCCTCAAAGTACTCCCCACAGGTGTCCTCCCTCACTGAGTCCACCCAATAGGAGCCCTCCCTCACCAAGTCCTCCCCACAGGTGCCCTCTGTCACAGAGTCCTCACCACAGATGTACTCACACACCGAGCCCTACCCACAGGTGCCCTCCCTCACCAAGTCCTCGCAACCGGTGTCCTCTCTCAGAGTCCTCCTCACAGGTGCCCTTCCTCTCTGAGTCCTTCCCACAATTGCCCTCCCTCAGAGTCCTCCTTACAGGTGACCTCCCTCAGAGTACTCCCCACTGGTGCCTACCTCACCTAGTCCTGGCCACTGGAGTCCTCTCTCAGAGTCCTCCCCACAGGTGCCCTTCCTCTCCGAGTCCTTCCCACAATTGCCCTCCCTCAGAGTCCTCCTTACAGGTGACCTCCCTCAGAGTACTCCCCACTGGTGCCTACCTCACCTAGTCCTGGCCACTGGAGTCCTCTCTCAGAGTCCTCCCCACAGGTGTCCTACATCAGAGTCCTCCCCACAAGTGCCCTCCCTCAGAGTCTTCCCCACAGGTGTCCTCACTCAACGCTTCTTACCCAGTGCTGCCCTCTCTCACCAAGTCCTCCCCACAGGTGCCTTCCCTTTCCCAGTCCTCGCAACAGTTGACCTCCCTCAGAGTTCTCCCCACAGGTGCCTTCCCTCACCCAGTCATCCCAACAGGTGCCCTCCCACTCCCATTCCTCCCCACAGGTGTCCTCACTCACAAAGTCCTCCCCATAGGTGACCTCCCTCTCTGAGCACTCCCCACAGGTACCCTCCCTAAGAGTCCTCCCAACAGGTGCCCTCATTCAGAGTCCTCCTCACAGGTGTCCACCCTCAGAGTCTTCCCCACAGGTGTCCTCCCTCAGAATCCTGCCCACAGGTGCCCTCCCTCTCCGAGTCTTCCCCATAGATGCCCTCCCACACAAAATCCTCCCCAAATGTGTCCTCCCTCAGAATCCTCCCCACAGGTTTCTCCCTAACCGAGTCCTCAACACAGGTGCAATCCCTCACCAAGTCCTCCCCACAGGTTTCCTCCCTCAGAGTCCTCGCCACAGGTGCCCTCACACAGAGTCCTCCCTACAGGTTCCTCCCTCACTAAGTCCTCCCCATAGGTGTCCTCCCTCAAAGTCCTCCCCACAGGTATCCTCCCTCATTGAGTCCACCCAATAGGAGCTCTCCCTCACTGAGTCCTCCCCACAGGTGTCCTCGCTCACCGAGTCCTACCAACAGGTGCCCACCCTCACCCAGTCCTCCACATGGTGCCCTCCCCCTCCGAGTCCTCCACACAGTTGCCCTCCTCAGAGTCCTCTCCACAGGTGTCCTCCCTCACCGATTCCTCCCCACAGGTGCCCTCCCTCACAGACTCCTCCACACAGTTGCCCTCCCTCACCGAGTCCTCTGCACAGCCCTCCCTCACAGAGTCATCCCCACAGGTGCCCTCCCTCAGATTCCTCCCCACAGGTGTCCTCCCGAAGAGTCCTCCCAACAGATGTCCTCCCTCTCCGAGTCCTCCCTATAGGTGCCATGATTCAGAGTCCTCCTCACAGGTGTCCTCCATCAGAGTCCTCCCAAAAGGTGTCCTCCCTTAGAATCCTACCCACAGGTGTCCTCCCTCAGAATCCTCCCCACAAGTCCCCTCCCTCACAGAATCCTCCCCAAAGGAGCCCTCCCTCACAGAGTCCTCCCCACAGGTGTTCTCCCTCACCGAGTCCTCCCTACAGGTGTCCTCCCTTTCTGAGTCCTCCCCACAGGTGCCCTCCCTCAGAGTCATCCCATCAAATGCCCTCCCTCAGAGTCCTCCCCACAGCTGTTCTCCCTCAGAGTCCTCACCACAGGTGTCCTCCCTCAGAGTCCTCCACACAGGTGCCCTCCCTCAGAGTCCACCCCACAGCTGCCCTCAGAGTCATCCCCATAGGTGCCCTCCCTCACCGAGTCCTCCCCACAGGTGCCCTCCCTCAGAGTCCACCCAACAGGTATCCTCCCTCACTGATTCCTCCCCACAGGTACCCTCCCTCACAGACTCCTCCGCACAGTTGCCCTCACTCACCGAGTCCTCCACACAGGTGTCCGCCTTAACCGAGTCCTCCCCACAGTGTCCTCCCTCAGAGTCCTCACCTCAGGTGCCCTCCCTCAGAGTCCTCCCAACAGGTACCCTCCCTCAGAGTCCTCCACACAGGTGCCTCCCTCACTCAGTCCTCGCCAATGGTATCTTCTCTCAAAGTCCTCCCCACAAGTGCCCTCCCTCAGAGTCCTCCCCACAGTTTCCCTCCCTTTCCCAGTCCTCCCCACATGTGTCCTCCCTCAGAATCTTCCCTGCAAGTCCCCTCCCTCACCGAATCCTCCCCAAAGGAGCCCTCCCTTACTGAGTCCTCCCCACAGGTGTACTCCCTCACTGAGTCCTCCCCACAGGTGTCCTCCCTTTCTGAGACCTCCGCACAGGTGTCCTTCCCTCTTTGAGTCCTCCCCACAGGTGCCCTCCCTAAGAGTCCTCTCCACTGTTGTCCTACCAAGAATCCTCCCCACAGGTGCCCTCCCTCACAGAGTCCTCCCCACAGGTGTCCTCCCTCAGAATCCTCCCCACAGGTGCCCTTCTACACCGAGTCCTCCCCACAGGTGTCCTCCCTAACCGAGTCCTTCCCATAGGTGCACTCCCTAAGAGTCCTCCCCAGAGTTGTCCTACCTCAGAGTCCTCCCCTCAAGTGCCCTCCCTCAGAGTCCTCCTCACAGGTGACCTCACTCATCAAGTCCTACCCACAGGTGCCCTCCCTCACTGAGTCCTCCCCACAGGTGCCCTCTGTCACAGAGTCCTTCCCATAGGTGCACTCCCTCACAGAGTCCTCCCTACAAGTGCCCTCTGTCACAGCATCCTCGCCACAGGTGACCTCACTCACCGAGTCCTCCCCACAGGTGCTCTCTGTCACAGAATTCTCCCTACAGGCGCCCTCCCTCAGAGTCCTCCCCACAGGTGCCCTCCCTCACAGAGTCCTCACCATAGGTGTCCTCCCTCAGAGTCCTCCACTCAGGTGCCTTCCCTCAGTCCTCTCCACGGGTGTCCTCGCTCACTGAGTCCTCCCCACAGGTGTCCTCCCTCACCGAGTCCTCCCCAAGGTGTCCTTCCCTCTCCGAGTCCTCTCCACAGGTATCCTGCATCACAAAGTTCTTCCCACAGATGTCCTGCCTCAGAGTTCTCCCCTCAGGTGACCTCCCTCAGACTCCCCCCAACAGGTGCCTTCCCTCAGAGTCCTCCCCACATGTGCCCTCACTCACCAAGTATACCCTAGGTGCCCTCCCTCACCGAGTCCTCCCCATAGGTGTCCTCCCTCATCGAGTCCTCCCCATAGGTGCACTTCCTCACAGACTCCTCCCAACAGTGTCCTCTGTCACAGAGTCCTCCCCACACGTGTCCTCCCTCTCTGAGTCCTCCCCACAGTTGCCCTCCCTCTCCAAGTCCTCCCCACAGCTGCCCTCCCTCAGAGAGTCCTCCCCACAGCTGCCCTCCCTCAGAGTCCTTCCCATAGGTTCCCTCCCTATCCGAGTCCTCCCAACATGTGTCCTCCCTCAGAGTCCTCCCCACAAGTGCACTCCCTCAGAGTCCTCCCCACAGGTGTCCTCACTCACCACTTCTTACCCACAGGTGCCATCCCTCACCGAGTCCTCCCCACAGGTGCCCTCCCTTTCCCAGTCCTCCCCACAGGTGCCCTCCCTCAGAGTCCTCCCCACAGATGCCCTCCCTCACTGAGTCTTCCCACAGTTGTCCTCCCTCACTGAGTCCTCCCCACAGGTTTCCTTTCTCTCCGAGTCCTCCCTACAGGTATCCTCCCTCACAAAGTCTTCCCCACAGGTGTCCTCCCTCAGAGTCCTCCCCTCAGGTGCCCTCACTCAGAGTACAACCAACAGATGCCTTTCCTCAGAGGCCTCCCCACAGTTGCCCTCCCTCACCGAGTCCTTTCCACAGGTGCCCCCCCTCACAGAGTCGTCCCCACAGGTGCCCTCCCTCACAGAGTCCTCCCCAAAGGTGTCTTCACTCACCATGTCCTACCCACAGTTGCCCTCCCTCTCCAAGTCCTCCCCACAGGTGCCCTCATTCAGAGTCCTCCCCACAGGTGTCCTCCCTCAGAATCCTCCCCACATGTCCCCTCCCTCACCGAATCCTCCCCAAAGGAGCCCTCCCTCATAGAGTCCTCCCCACAGGTGTCCTCCCTCACCGAGTCCTCCCCACAGGTCTCCTCCCTTTCCAAGTCCTCCCCACAGGTATCCTCCCTCAGAGTCTTCCCCACAGGTGCCCTCCCTCACAGAGTCCTCCCCCCAGGTATCCTCCCTCACCCAGTCCTCCCCACAGGTGCCCTCCCTCACAGAGTCCTCCCCACAGGTGCCCTCCCTCTCTGAGTCCTCCCCACAGGTGCCCCCTCAGAGTCCTCCCCAAAGGTGTCCTCCTTCTCTGAGTCCTCCCTTCAGGTTCCCTCCCTCAGAATCCTCCCCACAGGTGCTCAGCTGTGCACACACCCACCTGCCCTTCCCACTGCTCGCCTGTGCACACACCCACCTGCCCCTCCCACTGCTCACCTGTGCACACACCCATCTGCCCCTCCCACTGCTCGCCTGTGCACACACCCATCTGCCCCTCCCACTGCTCACCTGTGCACACACCCATCTGCCCCTCCCACTCTCACCTGTGCACACACCCATCTGCCCTTCCCACTGCTCACCTGTGCACACACCCATCTGCCCTTCCCACTGCTCACCTGTGCACACACCCATCTGCCCTTCCCACTGCTCACCTGTGCACACACCCATCTGCCCTTCCCACTGCTCACCTGTGCACACACCTATCTGCCCCTCCCACTGCTCACCTGTGAACACACCCATCTGCCCCTCCCACTGCTCACCTGTACACACACCCATCTGCCCTTCCCACTGCTCACCTGTGCACACACCCATCTGCCCCTCCCACTCTCACCTGTGCACACACCCATCTGCCCTTCCCACTGCTCGCCTGTGCACACACCCACCTGCCCCTCCCACTGCTCACCTGTGCACACACCCATCTGCCCTTCCCACTGCTCACCTGTGCACACACCCATCTGCCCCTCCCACTCTCACCTGTGCACACACCCATCTGCCCTTCCCACTGCTCGCCTGTGCACACACCCACCTGCCCCTCCCACTGCTCACCTGTGCACACACCCATCTGCCCTTCCCACTGCTCACCTGTGCACACACCCATCTGCCCCTCCCACTCTCACCTGTGCACACACCCATCTGCCCTTCCCACTGCTCACCTGTGCACACACCCATCTGCCCTTCCCACTGCTCACCTGTGCACACACCTATCTGCCCCTCCCACTGCTCACCTGTGCACACACCCATCTGCCCCTCCCACTCTCACCTGTGCACACACCCACCTGCCCCTCCCACTGCTCACCTGTGAACACACCCATCTGCCCCTCCCACTGCTCACCTGTGCACACACCCATCTGCCCTTCCCACTGCTCACCTGTGCACACACCCATCTGCCCCTCCCACTCTCACCTGTGCACACACCCATCTGCCCTTCCCACTGCTCACCTGTGAACACACCCATCTGCCCCTCCCACTGCTCACCTGTGCACACACCCATCTGCCCTTCCCACTGCTCACCTGTGCACACACCCATCTGCCCCTCCCACTCTCACCTGTGCACACACCCATCTGCCCCTCCCACTCTCACCTGTGCACACACTTGCTATATCCTCCCTTCCCCCAACTGGTGGGTAGAGTATGACATAACCTGCACCTGAGCACTTAACTAGGCACCTTACATGGCCTGTACTTTGAACCGCCAATCAGCACCTGCCAAATACCCTAAGCCCTCGATTCCTAAGTCCCTAAGTGCCTAATCATGTGCCCTAAATGAAGCCACCAATCAGTGCATGCCGAGTACCCTAAGCCCCACCCCTTCTCGTTCCTCCCCTCAGAAGGCGCCTTCACCCCTGCACATGTGCTCTTCCTTCCGGGGGCGGCCGGCAGGTCCTTCTCCTCTGAGAAAGCCTGTGTCCCGGCCTCCGGCCCCTGCCTCATCTTTCGCTGGTGCCGAACCTGGGTGAGCGTGGGCGATCCTTGGAAATAGCCCCGAGCTTCTGACTCCTGTTCTGGCTCTGCCCGGTGGCATGGTTCTGAGTTGATTGGCGGCTCCAAACACCGCTCACACCCTGCTACACCCGTGTACGTGGGGATCTCGTGACTTCCTTCTAACCCGCAGGCTTCAGGGACTCCCCCCGCCCCTTCCCTTGACCTGGAAGCTTCTCAGTTTTCCTGTCTACTTGGCTACGCATCCCGTACAAAAGCCCAGGTACCTGCCGGGAAAACTGCTCTGCTCCACGGGAAAGGTCTCGGAACCTTCTCTCCTCTGTCTCTCTCTGCAGTTGGCTGAGGGACCAGGAGGACGCTCCTTCTTTCCCCCCCAACCCCGGTGGCCCTTCCCTCCGGTCATGGGGACCCTCAGTCCAAACCCTCTACACGCCCTTAGGGTGTCTCCTCGGACCCTTAGTCTTTCTGGCTACATCAAATCAAAGCAGCTCTACCGGGCCACAATATAAACTCAACGTCTCTGTGGCCTGAAACGGCGCTTTTGATTCTAGATAAATTTTGCCACCGGACAAGAAGGCCTCAGAGATCCCTATGAACAGGCTCCCCCACCCCCACCCCAATCTCGCCCCTCGCTTCAGTCCTCCTGCTCCACCCATCAGATCCTCCTCACAGTCCTCTGTGCCCTCTCAGACCGGCCTTTCTCTGTCTCTGACTCTCCACCCAGCCCAGGGGATCGTTCCTCCCCGCGTCTCCCTCCGCCACCTCCTTACAGCCTGCGCCTGTCCCTGACTGAGCACTCTTCCCCGGGTCAGCGCTGGAGAGCGGGATGAGGATGACTCTCCCCGCGGCCCTTGGCGGACTCCGGAGTAGTTTTAACCATTTTTTCCTTCACACACACTGGCCCCCCACATGCCCTCCCTGCGCAGCCCCTCCTGTCCGCCCTCTCTGTGGGAGGCAGGCTGGGCGTTTCTGCCTCTAAGAATTCTAACTGCCCGCCTTCCCCGTGCTCTCAGCCTAATCTCCCCGCCTGACCGCCAGCAGCCAAGTTCTCAGGCGGCGGCCAGTTCCCCTTGGCGAGGTGGCAGGGGCAGAGGGCATCACCAGGTAGCCATTCCCTTCTCACTTTGATTTTCCTGAGAGCCCAATGCTGAGCACCTGAGCTCCAAACAGCCTTCCAGCTGACACTCACTCGCAGGCCACAGACCGCCTTCCTCGCCAGCCTCTCCTATCCCCGTCCACCCTACCCCTGAGGGCGGCGGCAGGAGCTGAGGCGCAGTCTGAGTCCACGTCCCATCCTCTGTCCAGCCGCACAGACTGAGAGGCATCTTGGGTTTCTTTTTCCACTGACTGACCACCGTTACTCCCCGACATACGCTGCAAACTCCGAAAACAGACACGGGTCCCCAAACCCCTCAAAAAGACCTCGGTAACCTGACCTTTAAGGTCTTTAATAACATAGACCAGGAGACCCAAGTCCAAAAACAAAGGCGAGACCAGGCCAAGGCGAGGCCCAGTAGGAGGCCTTCCAGCTCCTGCCCACCACTCTCACGAACCCCAAACCAGTGCCGTCCTCCATCCGCGGGGAAGTCAGGGCCCATGCCTCACATGCAGCCAGGAAGGACACTGGGCCAAGTCCTGCCCAACCAGAGACCCCGCCTGGGCCCTGCCCCAGGTGCGGAGGGAAGGCCGCGGAAACCAGCCTGTCGTCTGGCTTCTCTGGTTCAGGCCTCAGCCAGTCCAGCAGGCCGCCCTCTGATCGGTTTGGAGCTCCCAGACCCCCTGGGACTGGCCGCTGAAGACTGAAGCTGCCCCGGCCCTGACAGGGCCCCACAGACTCACATCACCAGGCAGAGCCTCGGGGAACAGCGGTGGTGGCAGGTAAGCCCATCTCCTTTTAATGGACACGGGGGCCACTCACTCTGCCCTCTCTGAATTCGCTGGGACCCTTGTCCCCTCCTCAGCCTCTGTTACGGGGGTTGGGTTAGTCTCACAGCCATTAGCCACCTCACGTCTACACTGCATCTCACTAAGTTCCCCTCCACGCTTTTCTCCTTCTACCTCGGTGCCCGCCAGGGCTGCCGTGCATCCCCACATAAAGCCCAGCTGTCCAAACCACAGTCACCCGCCTCAGTGTCACTCTCACCCTGCAGGCCACGCCATTCCGGGACTGTGAACGCCTCATCTCCTCTATGATCATTATCTCTAGGAAGAACGTGGAAGTTTAAAAATTCAAGTGGCTAGAGGCCTGGGAACAGGCTTTGGTACCTGCTCCCTCCTCCCCTGCCTTTTCTCCAGCCTCACCTCCACTGCTCCTTTCCTTCCCTTCTCTTTTCCCTTGGATAACAGCCCATTCTGGCATTCCCTCCCTCTTTCACTGCAGTACAATCTCTGTCACTCATCTTTCACCCTTATCGGTAGCACCATAACGACTACCCTCTCAGCTTGGAGTGCGGAACTAGGAAAAGGAATCCCATACCTTTTAGTCCACTTCTTCTCCCTGCAGCTTTCAGCTTGTCTCCATGATCAGGGGTTTTCTTCCTCCGTGGAGAGAACACATGCATCTATCTCCCCACCAGCTGGACAGATCTGTACTCTCATCTATTTCTCACCCAATGTAGATGCAGCCCCAATAACCAGTTTGTTTTTGTTTTTTTTAATATTTTATTGATTTTTTTAGAGAGAGAAAGGGAGAGAGATAGAGAGCTAGAAACGTCAATGAGAGAGAAACATCGACCAGCTGCCTCTTGCACACCTCCTGCCAGGGATGTGCCTGCAACCAATGTACATGCCCCTGACCGGAATCGAACCTGGGACTTTCAGATCCACTGAGCCAAACCGGTTTCGGCCCAATAACCAGTCTTTACCTGTCCCTGTAACCACCATGTCTGACACAAAAGAGGAGTCCAGAATGTCCCTTTCCTCATAACCACGGCCTCACCGCAGGGGTTGGAACTGCCACAGGGAGCTTAACCACTGCTCTGCCTACTTTGAAGCCCTGTTTCAGGACCTACAAGATACGTGGATGCCCCGCAAGGGGCAAAACTGGGAAAACAAGAACCTCACTCCAGGGTAACCTCTCCTCCCCTTTCATATCACTAGTGAGGCCACTGAGACCCCTACTCTTTTCCCCCTAATGAGAACATCTAGGTCTCAGTTGTCTTTCAGCTCCAGGCCCAGAAAAGCAGCCAAATCCAGACAAGTGCCGCTGTGGCAGCCTCAGGACCAGCTTTTACCTCCCAAGTGACTCAACAGGATCTCTCTCAAGACTTCACCTACCAGTCTCTTGGGGAAATCATGCTGCTGCACCCCTCATCCAGCACGGAAAACACTCCCTGTTTTTCACTCACTTACCCATTAGCTCCTCCCACTATTAGGCCCACTGGTATTTAGACTCTTAATTTTTCCCTTTGGCCCCAGTCTCATGCGCTGTTTCACTATCTCTTGCAGAACAGAATGCAGGTGTTTGCCAACCAGAAGGTGGGAGAGATCTATCTGGCACTGAATTCAGAACCTAGCACCAGAATCCTTGAGACCCCGGGTAGATGCCCATAGTGATGACGCCTCTCAGCAGGAAATAGCTACAAAAGATGGACCTTCACCCCTGTCCTTGACCGGACTCTCAATTTTTAAAAATATTACCAAAAGCCTGGAATGATAGATCCTTCCTTCCCTCAACTGGTGGGCGGATACGACATAACCTGCACCTGCGGCCCAGACATTCCTGAGCACCTAACCAGGCACCTTATGTGGACTGTGCATTCAACCACCAATCAGCACCTGCCCAATACCCTAAGCCCCCAATTCCTTAGTCCATAATCATGTGCCTTATATGAAACCACCCCTTCCCACCCCTCCCCTCAAAAGGTGTGTTCACCCCTGCACACACTCTTCCTTCGGGAGGCAGCCTGATGGGGTCTTCTCCTCTAATGAAGGCTGTGTCCTGGTCTTCGGCCTCTGTCTCATCTTTTAACACCCATCTTCCCGTTCCACTGCTCACCTGTGCACATACCCACCTTCCCGTCCCACTGGTAGTACTTGCTATGTGTAAAACATGGGAAATTCAGGATTGCAGGAAAAGAATGCATGAATATCCATGTTTAAGATTATGCTCCAAGCAAGGGGCTGTTCTGTGAAGTATGAACAGCTTTTTGATTTTTGGGATTTTGTGAGTAAAACCCGCCCATGGTTTCCTGAGGAAGAAAAGGTAAATATAGAGGCACAGGAAAAGGTAGGAAAACAACTTTGCGATCATTACATAGCTGAAAGGAATGCCTGCCTCTACTTTCAGTCTGTGGTCCCTGATTCTGGACAGCCTGAAGCCCACTCCAGAAGGGGAGTAAAGGAATGTGGCAAATCTTGGCCAAATTGGGTGGTTAGTTATTACTTCAGAAAGTGAAAAAGAAAGAAAGAATTTAAGATCTATCTTTATCAAGCATGAAAAGAGAGAGAGAGATCCAAGATGGTGGTGTAGGTAAACATCTAAATTGCTGCCGTGCACAACAATTTCAAAACTACAACTAAAACACAAAATGTCTTATCACCCAGAACTACAGGAAAACTGGCTGAGTGAAAGTTCTAAAACTAGATGGAAAGAGAAAAGAGCATTCAGGGCACAAGCGCTGAAAAACTGAGTTTAACCTAGCAAATGTGCAACCTGGTGCAGACAGCTCCAAAGCCTCCAAGCTCCAAGCAGGGAGGAGAGGACTGTGGTTCTCGCTGTAACTCCTGCAGGGTGGCTCAGACAGTAGCTGAACTGCACCCCATTGGAGATCCAGAAGCCAGTGTACCTAGTGGTCAGTGTGAGACACCTCACATCCATAAATGATACATTCAGGAGGCAGACTCAGTGAGCGCCAAAGCCCCACTGAAACAAGGCCTGCACCATAAGCGTGTCTCCAGCGCAGTGGTTCTCCATTACAGACACAGCGGGTCCTCACAGCCAATTGGCCTGGAGGTCAATTCCTCCCAGTGCACCAACAGCAATCAAGGCTTAACTACACCAAGACTTTGCACTCAGCCCATAAAGGGATGTACCAAGAGCGACCACCTCGGGTGATTGGGGAAGCTGAGCCACTGACCCCTATAGGTCACCGACCACACAAAGCCACTCCATCAACACAGGGAGGCAGCCAAAATGAGGAGACACAGAAGCATGTCACGAATGGGAGAGATGGAGGAAAGTAAACTACTGGACGACACAGAATTCAGAATCACATTTATAAGGTTACTCAAGAATCTTCTAAAAACCACTGAGAAACTTGAAGAGACCCTCAAGGACCTTAATGAGACCTTCATTGACCTTAATAAGAATGACGAAAATATGGAAAAGGACCAGTCAGAAATTAAGCATACACTGTCTGAAATAAAGAATATACAGAAACTCAACTGTAGATCAACATACTCCAAGAGGCAAACCAAAGATCTCGAATATGAGGAAGCAAAAAACACCCAACCAGAGAGGCAGAAAGGAAAAAAAAATCCAAAAGTGTGAGGATAGTGTAAGGAGCCTCTGGGACGACTTTAAGTGTACCAACATCCAGATTTTTGGGGTGCCAGAAGAAGAGACAGAGCAAGATATTGGAGGCCTATTGGAAGAAATAATGACAAAAATTTCCCTACCTGGTGAAAGAAATAGACTTACAAGTCCAGGAAGCGCACAGAACCCCAAACAAGAGGAACCCAAAGAGGACCACACCTAGACACATCATAATTAAAATGCCAAGGGAAAAGAAGAGAGAGAATCTTAAAAGCAGCAAGAAAAAAACAGTTAATTACCTACAAGGGAGTACCCATACAATTCAGCTGATTTCTCAACAGAAACTATGCAAGCCAGAAGGGAATGGCAAGAAATATTTAAAGTGATGAATAGCAAGAACCTACAACCAAGATTACTCTACCCAGCAAAGTTATCATTCAGAATTGAAGGCAGATAAAGAGCTTCACAGACAAGAAAAAGCTAAAGGAGTTCATCACCACCAAACCAGGATTACATGAAATGCTGAAGTGTATTCTTTAAGAAGGGGAAGAAGAAAAAAAGGTAAAGGTAAAAACTATAAATAAACAACAAAAGGTAAAAACTATAAATGAACAACAAAAAGACATCAAATACATACTTACCAACAAGTGAATCTAAAAATCAAGTGAATAAAAAATCTGAAGAACAGAATGGACTGGTGAATATAATAGAATCAGGGACATAGAAAGAGAGTGGACTGACAGTTCTCAGGGGGAAGGGAGTCTAAGGGGTGTGGGAAGAGATTGGACAAAAATCTTACACCTATGGATGAAGACAGTGGTGAAGGTAAGGGCATGGGGTGGGGTGGTGAATCAGGTGGAGGGAAGCTATGGGAGGGGGGAAGAGGAACACCTGTAATAATATGAACAATAAATATTATAAAAAATAAAAATAATAAAAATTACAAAATAAAAACAAATAAAAGTGGGGGGAGGGTGGGCATGAAAAGAAATTCGGCCAGATCTCGAGAACTGCAGGGGTGCTCAAAGAGTGGTCCCTGGGCCAGCAGCATCCGGGCCAGCATTACCTGAGAGCTTGTTCACACGCCAGTCCTCAGGCCCAACCCAGATTTACTGAATCAGAACCTGGGGCCAGGGCCCAGCCCTTTGGGGTGTAGCAAGCCCAGCGGGCAATTCTGATTCATGGTCAAGTTTAGGAACCCCGTCAATGTGACAGAGCCCCCGGGTGCCCGAAGCTGTGCTGAGGCTGCGGGGAAAGGGCCCTCCTTGCACGAGGCTGGGGTCTGCGGCTGGGGGGGCATACCCAGCCCCTCAGCACCACCTTCTGAGCACCCTGGACAGCGGGAGGCCCCTCGCAGGAGGGAATTAAACTAAATTGGGGTCAAAAAGCAAATAAAATGAGACCAAGTGCAAATCCAGCCCACGTGAGCTATCACCTCGCAGCCTCTTAGAAAAGGGAGAGCACCAGAAGAGAACACGTGCTGGGAAGAACGGGGAGGAGTCGGAGCCTCCGCACCGCTGGCAGGAGGTGAGGTGGTGCGGCCACGACAGGAAACGGATCCTCCCCCGCGGCTGAGCGTCCACCTAGGAACCAGGAGGTCAGGGTTCGATTCCGCTCAGGGCACAGGCCAGCGTTGCAGGCTCCATCCCCAGTGTGGGGCCTGCAGGAGGCAGCTGGTCAGGGATTCTCTCTCACTATTGATGTTTCTCTCTCTCAACCTCTCCCTTTCTCTCTGAAACCAATAAAAATAAATTTTTTTAAATATATTTTATTGATTTTTTTACAGAGAGGAAGGGAGAGGGACAGAAAGTCAGAAATATCAATGAGAGAGAAACATCCATCAGCTGCCTCCTGCACACTCCCCACTGGGATGCCCTTAACCTGAATCGAACCTGGGGCCTTTCCACTCAGCCAAACCATTCTAGCTAAAAATACATTTTTTTGAAGAAGGAAATGCTGGCACATGGACCTGAAGGTGGGCGGGGGTGGGGGTGGGGGGACTGACTGAAACGACCATCCTAACAGGACAGCTGCTCGTGACTCCCGTGCAGGAGGCGCCTAGAGCCACAGAAAAGAGAAGAGAGGAGGTGCGGGAGCGGGACCTAGGAACCAGTTCCTGGGCACAGAGTTCACGGTTCGATTCCCAGTCGGGTCACAGGCCCAGGTTGTGGGCTCCACCCCCAGTGGGGAGTGTGCAGGAGGCAGCCAATCAATGATTCTCTCTCATCACTGATGTCTCTGTCTCTCCCTCTCCCTTCCCCTCTGACATCAATAAAAAATATATTTAAATAATAATAATTGGGACCAGCTCTTTCTTTTCCACCAGGTGGCATAGCAGAGACACAGATCTCTATGAAGAGCTTGACTGGCAATACCATGACCCTTGAGGTGGAGCAGTGACACCATCAAGAGTTCAACGCTAAAACCCAAGACAGGAGGGCATCCCACTGGCCAGCAGCATCTGGTCCTCGAGGGCTAACAGCAGGAGGACGGCCACACGCAGGCCACACCAGAGCCCACTGCACCGGTGCCTCGTCGGCAGCAGGCATCACTGAGCCCCCTCTGCCAGCTCGCCCAGAAGGCACACAGCACCAAGGCGATCTGCCACAAACGTTATGCCCGCCCGCACCCACCCAGCCCGCCCCACCCCGCCCGTGCTGCCAACAGCCGCAAGAAGTGTAAGGGTGGATGGGTTCTGCCTCGACATGGCATGAAACTGTCCACAGGGTGTTCTGGCTCTGGGACCTTCCAGGAGGTACAGGCCAAGGTTGGCCACCACCTTGTGTTCTGCCCAGGGCCACTTAGCATGAGCTACAAAGCAATCTGCAGATGGCTGCTACTGGTGCTGGGCTTGGATGTGCCCAGGAGACACCAAGCCACGAACCAAGGTTGACTGTCACTAGTACCAGGCCTGGGGCCACTTATCAAGAGGTACTGGCATGCTGAGGTCAGACAGTTCAAACTTTTAGGAAATTTGAAGCATGAACCAAGACAGGACATTGGTATTAAAACAAAACAAAAACAAAAAAACAACAAACAAAGAAACAAACAAAAAAAACTGGAAACAACTTGGGTAGGTCTACAGTTGGTAGAGTGAGGTCTCAGGGAATCACCAGGGCAAGTGAACAGTGCTAGCTAGGTTATTGGAGATCAGATATGGCACCACCTGCTGGCTCTGTGGGAGGCAGACTCAGAAAAGGAACCATAGCCTCTGCCAGCACCTCTGTCTGGAGAAAGCTGCCCCTCCAGCTCCCACTCTGATGCAGATGGTGCATTTCTCCCCATATATTCCTGGTGCCTTTTGAGCTGCTGCCCCAGCATTGGAGCTCAGAGGGGATGAATCCAAATAAGTCCGTGCATTGGCCCTTTAAGAAGAACTGCCTGGGACTCCAGCAGCCTCTGTCCCACAGCTGGTTTTTACAGCCAGAAGTTATGGGAACGTCTCTTCCTGCCCTGGGATAGGGAGCCTGGTGTGGGGCTGAGACGCCTCACTCCTCAGGGAGAACTTTTGTATCTGAGATATCCTTCCTGCCTCTCACACCACACGTGGGTATGGGGCCAGTCTGTTCCTCATCTCCATCACTCCTACAAGTCTCAATGTGGCTTCTTCTGTGTATTCTTAGTTGTAGGATTTCCACTCAGCCAGATTTCAGATGGTCGAGTGATGATTGTTCTATAGTTTAGTTGTATTTTTTATGTGGTTGTGGGAGGATGTGAGTGCTGGTGTTTACCTGTGCCCTCATCTTGATTGAAAATCCTGCCCTAGCTGGTGTGACTCAGTGGATAGTGTTGGCCAGCAGACTGAAGGGTCTTGGGTTTGATTCCAGCCAAGGGCACATGCCGGGGTTGTGGGCTCAATCCCCAGTAGGGGCCATGCAGGAGACAGCTGATCAATGATGCTCTCTCATCATTGATGTTTCTATCTCTCCCTCTCTCTTCCTCTATGAAATCAATAAAAAATATATTCTTCCTTCCTCCTTCCTATCTAATAAAAGAGTAATATGCAAATTAACCATCACTCTGCTACACCCACAAGCCACTCCCACCAGCCACGCCCACCAACCAATCAGAGCACGTATGCAAATTAACCCCAACCAAGATGGCTGCAGCCACAGAGAGCAGGAGGGAGGCTTGGGTTTTCCCGGCAATAGAAGAAGCCAACCTTCCACACACCCTGGCGGGCCCAGGCCTCCACTCCAGGCTACAAAGTTTCAATTATAGAAGATACATAAATTCCGACAGAAATGGCTACCGCCAGGGAGCAGGCAGCAAGCTTGGCTCTGCTCCAGGCTACAAAGTTTCAATTGTAAAGATAAATAAACCCCAGATATCAGGGCCTCAGTTTGGGTCACCAGGGGGTGTGGCCAGCTGCAAACCACCACAAGCTCCTCACCCAGGCCACCCCACGCCCCAAGGGAACCCCCACCCTGATCTGGGACACCCTCAGGGCAAATCAGCCAGCCCCCACCCGTGCACCAGGCCTCCATCCTATCTAATAAAAGAGTAATATGCAGACTGACCATCACTCCAACACAGAAGGTGACTGCCCCCATGTGGTCAAAGATCCTGCCCCCATGTGGACACAAGATGGCCACCACAAGATGGCCAGCAGGGGAGGGCAGTTGGGAGGTGCAGAGGCCCCCCTGGGAAGGCACATGGACATTCTTTAAACTGTCAGCTGAGCCAGAGGCACTGGCAGAGGAGTGCCCATGGTCACACACACACACCCCAGAGGGCGGGGGGTGCTATTCAGTTTCTGATTTCTTATCTTTGTCCAGGTGTCAGCAGGGGCGGGTCTAGATATGTAAATCCAGTAATGCTAGGGCCTACTTAAGAATGCAAATAAGCTCCTTTGATCCTAAGTTTTGGTGTTACTTCCTGGATTTTGGGGGTATAAAATAAATCTGCTGTGTGGCTCAGGGTGCTTGCTGCCTCTCCATCAGAGAGAATGGTGCCAACCTAGCTCCCAGCTTTATAAATCTATTTCTGTCTCTTGTCTCTTTCATTCTTTAATCTCTTAATTCCCAGCTCCTCCACTCAGGAACCTGACCTTTTTTCTTTTCTGTGCGGGACTTGGAAAAGAAAGAAACCCTCTCCCCCCACAGGGAGGGACCAAGCTGGCAGAGGAGGGCAGTTGAGAGGGACCAGGCCTGCAATGGAGGGCAGTTGGGGGTGATCAACCCTGCAGGGGAGGGCATTTAGGGGTGACCAGGCCAGCCGAGGAGGGAAGTTGGGGGCAAACAGGCCTGCAGAGGAGCAGTTAGTCATCAATTAGGCTGTCAGGGAAGTGGTTAAGGGGTGATCAGGCCGGCAGGCAGAAGCAGTTAGGGGCAATCAGGAAGCAGGCAGGTGAGCAGTTGGGAGCCAGCAGTCCTAGATTGTGAGAGGAATCCCAGGTTGGAGAGGGTGCAGGCTGGGCTGAGGGACAACCCCCCTCCCTGTGCACAAATTTTGTGCACCGGGCCTCTAGTGCACTAAAAAAAGGAAGTCCTCTGCATGTGCCTTCTGCCCCGCCCCCCCCGCCCCCGGACCCACCCCACAGAGCGTCTCCAGAGGACAGGGCTTCGTGTACGACGGGCAACCTGAAATGGCGCCCTTAAAGCGCCTGGAGATCTATTCAACCAAATCCTTTTTATGTCGGTCACACTCAACCACTGAGCCACGCTGGCCCGCTCTTGAAGGTCACCAGGATGGGCAAAGGTGAGCCTGGAGAACAGGGAGGGCCTAGCCTGGGAGGCTGGGGGTGGGGGGTGAGGGGGGAGTGGGGACGGAGCCTGGCTCCCGGCCGGCGCTCTGAGGTCATTAACAAGCCTTTGTTCCTGCCCGTCTCATGGGGCAGAGCCTTCTGATCTCTGCTCTGCAAGAGCAGCCTTCCTGCAGGGCTTAAGAATGTGGTGACACACAAACTGGTGGCCGCAAGGACGGGAGCGCTGGGGGCTCCGCTCCCTCTGGGCGGCTGCCAGCGAGGCTGGGCTGACCACCCACGCCTGGCGCAGCCACGGCTCAACTCCTGCCCACGCCCGCCCGCCCGGCATGCCCTCCGGCGCTCCGGCTGACCCTGCTTATTAGTTTTTTAAAAATCTTTGTTGTTTTGAATCATTCATGGATCGGCCTCCTGCACGCCCCCTACTGGGGACGGAGCCACACCTGCGGAGCCGCTTTCACACCCACCCTGTCGCCCCCCCTCCCCGGAAACCTCTAACCAGCAGGCCATCACCCCGGCGGCCGGCCGGAGCCTGGCTGTGGTGTTCCCTGTCCCAGGTTACGCCCGGGGCTGCCTTGAAGAGAGACTCGGGAGTGACCTCCGATGGGGAGACGCACACCCTGTGCCCGGACCGCTGAGGTCCGGCCCCGCCGCACAGCAGGCCCAGGTGCGCTCGGCCGCGGTGGCCGGCGCCTGCCTGATGCTCGGCGGCTCAGGGGGAGTGGTCGGGTGTGCAGAATCGGAACGGAGACTTAGATTTGGAAAGGGCTTCAGAGGGAGGCAGGGAGAACAAGCATTTTGGGCAGGTGTCGGCAACCTGTGGCTCCAGAGCCGCATGCGGCTCTTTTGAAGCATTGCCGCAGCTCCCAGCAGGGCCGACACTAGCAGGGCCGATGGCAGGGGGCGGGCGGGGAGCTGTATCACTTACCTCTGCCCGCCTCGGCGCTCCCAGCGCTCTGTGTGCCGGTTGCAGGTGACTTAGCGTCGCTAGGCAACCACAGCGTCCCTGTCCTGGCCCAGCCTCCTTCCACTCTCACTAAAAATCAATGGAAAATAAATTAATGCCATATCTACAAATGTGGATAATCTAAAAAGTGATGGGTGGGTCGGGAGCGGCTGGGCCCGGAGCAGCCGGGCCCAGAGCAGCCGGGTCGGGTGCGGCCAGGCCCGGAGCAGCAGCAGCCAAGCCCGGAGCAGCCAGGTTGGGAGCGGCAGTGGCCAGACCCGGAGCAGCTGGTTGTGGAACGGACCAGAGCAACAGAGGCCAGGCCCGGAGCAGCCAGGCCCGGAACAGCTCGCTCCTCACCTGCCTCCACCCCAAGGCTGCCTCTCAGACATGGCTGGAAACTTTTGGGGGAACTTGAGGGTCTGCTGAATCAAGTGATGAAGGCTTAGATCTGGATGTGTTGAGTTAGTACAGCGCTGGGGTGTTGATCTGTGAGTGCCTTGTGTGGGGTCTGGATGAGGTTGGTTGATCTATTTGGAAATGTCTTTTGTGTGGGGTGTATCCTTGGGCATGTGGAGGTATTATTGATTTGAGAAAATGCTAAGTAACTGATTTGCTATCTGAAAGGTTTAAAAGTTCTGAAAGTTTAAGGTCTCTTGCCAAAAAGAGGTTTTAAAGCTAACACCTTAATTTTAATGGAGAAAGGGAATGACAAGCCCTTCCCACCCAGAACAGGTAATCCAATTCCAAGTTTAAACAATGTGTCCATTTACACTTGAATGGCTACACCTTTTGATAGCCTAAGGGCAAGTTTACATGTAAACAAGTTTGCTCTCAACTCCCAGGGCAGAAAAAAAAAAAAAAAAAAAAAAAGGTTTAAAATTATTAGATTTTAAAATTTATTCTTAGAAGTGTAAAAGTTTATTAATTAAAAAAAAACAACAACAAACAAAAGGAGATTAAAAAACCTGATGAACAATAATAGCTGTTCATTGTAGTAGAGTCGGCGATATGGGAGGGGACTGTTCTGGGGGGGGGGGGGGAGGGGGAGTGGTGGATGCGGGAAGAGACTGAACATAAACTGTGCACCTATGGATGAGGACAATGGGGGTGGGGAGGAGGCGGAGGGTGGGGTGGGAACCTGGTGGAAGGGGGAAGAAATGAGGAACCTTTGTAATAATATGAACAATAAAGATTGATTTAAAAATAAATAAATAAATAAATAAATAAATAAATGAAAAATAAAAAGTGATGGGTGTGATCATTCAGATTGTTAATAAGATATGGCAAAGGGTTTAAACCACTGCCAGTTCCGTTTGCTATTGGATGAGGTGGAAAGCATATATTCTGACCTCCTGCTCCACAACAAGGTCTGGTGGCTGTCCAGAGGCGAGGTGCTAAAACACTTTGTCGCATGTTTGGAAGAAGTAAAAACTTTCCTGGCCAGCAAAGAGCTCACCTTTGCTGAGCTGGAACAACCAGAGTGGCTGGAAAAATTACATTTTATGGTAGACATGACAGCACATCTAAACACACTAAATACAACCCTTCAGGGGAAAGGAGGCACAGCCCTGCACATGCTGGAGGAGGTTTTGGCATTCGAGCGCAAGTTGACTGTTTGTCAAAGGTTTACAGAGAGGTACACTGTCTCACTTTCCCTCTTTGAGAGAGTTCAAACAAAGTCATGATACGATAAATTTGGAATATTTGAAGTCTGCAATCACCACAATGCAAAGTTCGTTTGGGAAACAATTCTGTGAGTTCAGAGAGGAAAAAACCACATTATCCTTCCCTGTCACTCCCCTGGCGATCGATCCACCCCTATTGAATATGACTGCATTTGCAGGTGTAAGTCAACCTGATCTTGAGATGGAACTGGCCCATATAGCCGACAAAGATATATGGGTGTCCAAGTTCAAATGCTTGACCGCTACTCTTGAGGATGTTGCCCGTCAGAAGGCCATTCTGGCTCAGAATCATAAATGGAGTGATATTGAAAACCTTTCCAAACAGGACAAACTTGTATTCGAAACATGGAATGCCATCCCCAACACTTATATAAACATGAAAAAGTATGCATTTGGAATCCTGTCGATCTTCAGCTCCATATATGTATGTGAGCAGGTCTTCTCCAACATGAACTATATTAAAAACAAACATCGATCAGGCCTAACAGATGACAACTTGCAAGCCTGTGTGAAAATGAAGGTAACGTCTTACAGCCCTGATGTGCTGACACTGTGCACTGAGGTTCAGGAGCAAAAATCCCATTAACCAGGTAAATTAAGTATTTTAATTAGCTATTAATTTGCAAAAATCTATTTTACATTGTTAAGTGAAAAAGTCCTTTTTTTCTTCAGATTGACAGCTAACTGCACGATCCGGTATATAGCATTAAGGTAAGAAACAATATATGCAGTGTTATATTTGTTTTAAAGTCGCAATGGTTTTGCAGCTCCCAGGTTTTTTTTTCCTTCGGAAACGGGTCCAAGTGGCTCTTTATGTCTTAAAGGTTGCAGACCCCTGACCTTGGGGGAGGACTTGGCCTGGAGACTGCCGCAAGGAGCCTCTCATGCAGGGAGCTCGCTCTGGCCGCAGGGCCTGCAGCGAGCGATCCCCTGCCCTGCCCGTGACCCCGGGAGAGGCTTTCTCTCTACGAAGGCTCTTCGTTGGCCATCAGAGCAAACGGGAAAGGAAAATGAAAAGGCTCGCCCACCTCAGGCCCTTGTCAGGAGGAACTTCCGGTCCAGACCAGCAGGGGGCGCAGTGGCAGGCATCTCTGTAGACCCGAGAGCGCCTTCCCTTGGTGGGCGCTGGAATACTGACCTGCTCAGAGGCAGGGCAGGTTCTGCGAAGGGAACGGCATCTGCAGGGAGCAGCCTGCCCACGCCTCCCCTCGCTCAGGACAGAGTGCATTTGGAGCCAGTGATCCCTACCTGCTCCCCCAAACGCAGAGCCCTTCCCGCCCGCCCCCCTTCCCTGGGCTCCCCAAAAGGCCAGCCCCTCAGGGCTCCAGGTCCCCCCTCTGGGAGCGGCCAGCCCTCCCTCCCCTTGGCTCGCCCTGCGGGAGGGGCAGTTTCCTGCTGCTGAATCGGGGAGTCAGTGTTTTGGACATTTTGTACTGCAACTCAGAGTAAACTACGCAATTTGCAAGGCAACTGAGAACAAACACATGCACATCAGTCCCCACAGAGCGGCCTCTTGCTCACACGGAGTGCTCTCCGGTTTTCATTGTCTGTCTGCACTATCAGATCTATTTCATTTGTTAATTACGGTCCCAGCCTGGTGGTTGGTTTGTACCATGAGAATCCTGGGGCAGCAGGGGGCATGTGAGCAACTGCCTTCCCCAGGCCTGGGGGCGGGGCCGCGGGGGGGGCGGTGAGGATGGCTCACCAGCGCAGGGGCAGGTGGTGAGCAGGGCGAGGCCTCCCTCTCTTCTCTGAGGCAAGGCCGCCCCGCCTGCCTCCAAAGGGCGTGCACTAAGCACCGCTGTTTGCCAGGCTCCGTGTAGGGGCAGGAAGAGGGAGGTGGAGATGTGGACCTCCCTCTGACACAGCAGACACCCTCTTGGCTGGCCAAAGGCTTAGCGGTTAGCTAATGGGTTGAGAAGAGGAATCCAGGAGGTGTGCGGCCAGCCCCCCATCTGTTGTCCTTCGTGGGAAGGGCCCCGCGTCCCCGCCCGCTCCCCGCGGGAAGCCCGCCTGCCCGTGATCTGGGAAGGAAGCCTGGTGGGAGCCTGGCTCCCTCCTCAGGTCAGACTGCCTGTGCGGGCGCCTCCCGCCCGCTGTCCTTTGTGCTGAAAGCTTTGCAAAGGCCCGCGCGGTGCTGCCGGCGAGGTGGACCAATGGCCGCACTCTGGAAGGCAGTTATGGGAAGCTGGCGTACAACATTGTGATATCTTGAAGGATGCGGGGTAAGATTGATGTTGTTTAAGGGCACAAGCTTGCAATGAGAAGTAAATAATCCATAAAAATAATTCACAACACAATGAATATAGACAATATGTTGTGTAATGTGATAAACATCACTACAACAGCAATCATATTACAATACATAGAGGCATCAAAGTACCCCTGTCTACCTTATATTTACACCATGTTATATGTAAAATTTATCCAACTTTTCTAAAAACTCACCATCTCTACAGCAGCTCTTCCATGCCACGATAGTTCTGCCTGACAGCCTGTCTTCTGCCTCACTGTTCTGGCATTTAGGCAAGGAAGGGGTCCTGTTTCGTGGGGTCCCCAGCATCTCCCAGGAGTGAACCTTGGTCCTCCCAATGCACATTGCCATCCTGGCTTCCCTCTCCCCTCTCTCCCGCTCCCAGCAGTGTACTGCTTTATGAAAACCCAGGAACCAAGTTGGCAAAGACACACTCCACATGGGGAAAAAATACTTTGGGAAAGTGTCTTTAGTGAGAGGGGAGGAAGAGGCTGACACTCAACCAAGAAAATTCCAGACCTCATCAGAAGCATGAAATATTCAAATGATGAAAAGCAAGACCTACAACCAAGACTACTTTACCCAGCAAGGCTATCATTCAAAACTAAAGAAGAAATAAAGAGTTTCCCAGACAAGAAAAAGTTAAGGCAGTTCATCACCACCAAACCAGTACTACCAGAAAATGTTAAAGAAACTTCTTTAAGCTGAAACCGGTTTGGCTCAGTGAATAGAGCATCAACCTGCAGACTGAAGGGTCCCTGGTTCGATTCTGGTCAAGGGCAAGTACCTTGGTTGCGGGCACATTCCCAGTAGGGGCCATGCCGGAGGCAGCTGATGGATGTTTCTCTCTCATTGATGTGTCTAACTCTCTGTCTCTCTACCTTCCTCTTTGTAAAAAATCAATAAAATGCATTTTTTAAAAAGAAAGAAACTTCTTTAAGAAATCCTATCTAATAAAGAGGGGATATGCTAATTGACCCTCGCACTGTCACAAAAATGGTGGCACCCACAGCCAATAAAGACAGAATATGCTAATGGTTGCCACACCCTCAAAGATGGTGGCACCCAGTCATCTCAGCTCCACTGGGGTGGCACGTGTGCACCTAGGTGCTTCACACGCCTGCCTCTAGAGTCCCCCAGTCCCCTCAGCCCCCCAGCCACCCAGGGCCGGCCCGAGGTGCAGGCAAGCCTCAGATGGCGGCTGCCCAGGGCCTCCCGAGGCTCAGGTAACCAGGCCTGGCCGAGGCTTGTGCTGCCAGCAGTGGCAGCAGCCAAGGTGTGATGGGGCATCACCTTCCCCTGATCGCCGGGTTGCCTTCTGACCCTGAGACTCCCGGTCTTTCAGAGGGGCAGCTGGGCTGAGGGACCCCCTCCAGTGCATGAGTTTTCATGCACGGGGCCTCTAGTAAAGGAATAAAAATGGTCTTAGTGATAAACGACTTTCTCCACAGGAGAGGTTATTCGTGATGCCTCTGAGACATCTATATTCCATCTCCTTAGATCACAAAATGTAAGAAGCTGGCTAAAAAGGGCATGCAGTCTACGGTCTTAAAACATGGCATGAGAAAAATTGCGCTATTAAAGGAATCAAAGTAGACTCATAAGGACCAGACCTGAGACTCATTAACCAGTAAAATAAATGGCCTTTTTATACATATCTAAGAATTTTACCTGTTTGAGAGAACTTTGTCAGTGGTGAGTCAATTTTTTATAAGTTCTATTTAATGCCTACATGGTTATGGTAAATGAAATAACTAAAGTATTTTAGCTTGTTCAATTTACTCAAATTCATGTGGCCATCACTTAAACATGCTTATTTTTTGACTAGAGGCCAGTGCACGAAATTCGTCCACAGGTGGAGTCCTTAGGCCAGGCCGATCAGGTGGTTCCCTGCCTCCCTTCCAACCTCCTTTCTCATCGCCATGCTGCCACCGTGACTAGTGCCCACTGCCACCTACCCCAGTTCCAGTGCCAGCCCAGGGGCCAGGGAGAGAAACCACAGGGAGTTGGCTGGGGAGTGCATTGACCACCAGGGGGCAGCTCCTGCATTGAGCATCTTCCCCCTGGTGGTCAGTGTGTATCATAGCAATTGGTCGTTCTGGTTGTTTAGGCATTTATATATATAGCTTATCATCCAACCCAGTCACATTTTTTTTTTCCAGTCACATTCTTTTAAACACTATTTGTATGCCCTCAACTCCCAAGCATACATCTCCAACCTTGACCTTTCTCCTGAACTTCAAACTCATCGACACAGACACCTACTCAACATCTCTTCTTGAGTGACTAAATAGACATTCCAAACCCAATATATCTTCTCCCCAAATTTGTTCTACCATTAGCCATACCCAAATCTGCTGGTAGAATATTATCATCCGAGGCAAAAACAAGGAGTCATCTTTGTCTATTCTTTTTCTTTTACATCACTTTTTTAACCAAATTGTTTGTTTGTTTGTTTGTTTGTTTGTTTTTATATTTTTGTATTGATTTCAGAGAGGAATAAAGAGGGAGAGATAGAAATATCAATAATGAGAATCATTGATCAGTTGCTTCCTGCATGCCCCATCACCCCCCAATGCCAGAAACTGAGCCCACAAACCAGGCATGGCCCTGACCAGGAATGGAACTCTGACATCCTGGTTCAGAGGTCAACACTCAACCACTGAGCCACACCAGCCAGGCCAAACTGACTTTCAAAATAACCAATTTTTAGAAGCTCACAACAACCATTTATGTTCTCTAAGCTATTGAGCTTGTTTCTTAAAGTTCTGATTTGCAAAGCTCTAGAGAAAAAATGGTCCAACCCTCACAGTAAAGAGCAGAGGTGGGGAGGAAGTACAGGAATTGCTTATTAATCACAAAAATAATGAACTTGAAATTGCAGGCATGCACTCCCCCAACAAACCAGCAGCTGAGCGATATGTGCCAGAGGCTTCTTAGAACAGAACACTGAGTCATTGCTTGGAGGAGCATGAAGCTAAGCTCAGATCCAGAACTTTGCCAGGGAGACCACATTAAGTCTGAAACTAGAAACAGATGAGAAAAGTCATTTTAAAAAGTGAACAAACAGACCAAGAGCACAGACTTGAGATGTTATGGTGTATAAGTTATAAAGTAAAAATGAAATATTAATAAGTCAAAAATAGCCCTGGCCAGTGTGGCTCAGTGGATAGAGTGTCAGCCTGTGGACTGAAGGGTCCTAGGTTTGGTTCCCGGTGAGGGCACATGCCGGTTGCAGTCTCAATCCCCAGTGGGGGGCATGCAAGAGGCAGCCAATCAATGTTTCTCTCTCTCATTGATATTTCTCTCTCCCTCCCTCTCTGAAATCAATAAAAACATTTTTTAAATGATTATTTTTTTAAAAAGAAGTCAAGCCCTGACCGATTTGGCTCAGTGGACTGAGCGTTGGCCTGGGAACTGAAAAATCCAGGTTCAATTCTGGTCAAGGGCTTGTACCTTGGTTGCGGGCACATTCCCAGTGGGGGGTGTGCAGGAGGCAGCTGATCGATGTTTCTATTTCAAAGTCACAATTTTTTTTTCCTTGAGCTACTTTAGACTACATTTTTTGTCAATACTTCATTTTTAGCCCTAACCAGTTTGGCTCAGTGGATAGAACATTGGCCTGCAGACTGAAGGGTCCCAGGTTCAATGCCCAGTCAGAGCACAGACCCAGGTTGTGGATCTGACCACTGGCTGGACTCCATGCAGGAGGCAACCAATTAATCTCTCTCCCCCCCCCCCCCCCTTCCCCCAATGCCTCCATCCCTCCTAATGTCTCCATCCCTTCTACTCTCTAAAAATCAATGGAAAAAATATTCTCCAGTAAGGATAGAAAATAAAATAATCAAAATAAATGACCCTCTGAACATATGCATTATTTCAGAAGTAGGCTCTTTTTAAATTAAGCTGATTCAATTTGTCTTTAATGACTACTCCATCAGTAGGGTTTTATCACTCTTTGTGAATCAGTTTTGTTAAATTGTCTTTTCTTTTTTGTTAAAGTCATCGTCTCTCTAAACCCTGCCATGCACTTGAAGTGGTCTCCCTGCCTCCTCAGACCCACAGACCACAAGCAGCAGATGCTGCAAATTCCCTCTGAATGTCCTCTCAGCCTGCAGCCCTGCGGGGCCCCGGACAAGGGACAGACCCCACTCCCAGGGCCTCCAAAGCCCTCTCCTCCCAGCTGGCCTCGGCCCGGCTCGGGCCCCACCCTGGTGCCCCGGAGGTCTCCGGACCGAAGGCTCATTCCCCGGGGCATGAACAGGGAGACAAAGAGCCTTTACAAGCCTCTTCCCAGAGGCCTTTGCGAAGATCCGAAGATCCGAAGCAGCTGGGTGTGCACCCTCGTTCCTCCCTCGGGGACAGAGCATGGCCGTTCACTCTCCCGCAGGCTGAGGGCCGGGAGCCGCTGGCCTCCTGTGGTGTCGTCACCAGTCAGAGTGACGACAGCCAACTGCAGAGTCGGGCCAGACAGCCAGCAGGCAGCGGTGGTGCAGGCCAGCTCTCCTCTGCTCCTCTCCCCCCACACCGCCCAGACCCCTCTCTCCGGACGGAAACTGATGGGAGGGAACCACCACCGGGACGCCGAGGTCCTGGCCGAGGTGACTGTCCTGAGTGCCCCCTCCAGCCCGCAGGGACCAGTGACAGTGACGTCGCCGCAGCTAGAACTGCTCTGTATCCAGGTTACTCGGGGATTAAGAGCTTGGTGTGTGTGTTCTTATCCATCGCACAGAAACACACCTCACAGTTCCCAAGACTGAGAACAAGGCCGCTCCAGGAATGGGTGTGGTCCCCTTCGGTCCGAGGGACTCCCAGGCTTCCTCCAGCTCCCGTCCCCTCTCCCCTCCCCTCTGGGCCTTCCCACGCTAACTCTTGTCCTCCTCCTCCTCCTCCTCCTCCTCCTCCTCCTTCTTCTTCTTCTTCTTCTTCTTCTTCTAAATACATTTTTATTAATTTTCAGAGAGAGAGAGAAACATTAATGAAAGAGAAACATCCATTGGCTGCATGCCCCCCACTGGGGATCCATCCCACAACCCAGGCATACGACCAACCAGGAATCAAACTGTGACCTCCCAGTTCATAGGTCTACCCTCAACCAGAGCCATGCCAGCCTGGCGGGCCGGGCAAATTGTCTTTCCTTTAAATTACAATAGTTTTTCCCACATTTTTAAAATGATTGGCATTGGAGTTTATGACATATATGTATTTTTTAATTTTTATTTTATTGTTGACAGTATCACATGTTCTCCCTTTTTGCCCCCCTCGGCCCAGCCCTGACCTACCCCAGGCCTTCCCTATGCTACTGTCTGTCCATGGGCTTATGCATAGGGGCTGTCGACTTGGTTTCTTGGGTTGGGTTCTGGTTGCACTTGTGTGTGACTTTGTGAAAATTCAACAAGCTATTGTCAACTGGTAGTTGGAACCAAATCAATGCCAACAGGATCCCCAGTTGGGGTGCTGTGAAGGAGGACTTTTTGTTCAGTGTAAAAACAGCTCACCTGTGACTCAGCATGGCTGCTAGGCAGCCAGCCCAGCCCGCACCTGCTCGGCCCCCCATGGTCTGCTCCCCCGTGCTGGCCTGCTCCCCTCTGTGCCATGGGCTCTGGCCTGGCTCGTCTGCTTCTCTCTGCTCTAGAGAGACAACTTCTCTTTCCCGTCAAACACAGTGCTCCACCTCAGGTAGACAGGGGAAATGCACAGAGGAGCTGGCTTATATGGATAGAAATTCCTACCCCTGGTCCCTGATTGGTCCATTCCATGCAAATGAGGACTCTAAATCCTCACAGTTTGATTGGTGCAAGAGGCACTGTCCTGATTGGTCAGAATAGAGTTGCCCCCTCAGCCCAACCCCTGGCTGGGCAGAGCTGTGCAGCTCCAATCGGATGCCCCCATCCGATGGTGGAGATAAGGTTCAGAGCGGCTTTGTAAAGTGAGCTCAGATGCAGAACTCCGGGCAGGCCTGCAGTGTGGCTTCTCTGTGTGAGGCCCGGGTAGAAATGGCACCTACGCGCTGCTTTTCCTGAAAGACCTGAGCCCAGCAGCCACCAGGAGCCCTTCTTGGGAGGCGATTCTTTCTCAGGATCCACACTGTGCACAGTGTCCTCTCAATGTCTGTGTCCGGTTCCTGGAAACGGGCTCTAAGAGACACGGATAAACCAACGGGACCCTGGCCAACTGATAGACACAAGATTGAGTTCCTGTGTCATACTTCTGGTCACAAAACATCACCAAACTCTGAATGAAGACCCAAATGCTTCTCTAAGAAACATTGAGATGTGAGCTATGCCTACATTAAGAAAGATGGATAAACACAAACAGGATAATGACTTTCCAGCCTGCTATTCAAGCTGAGTCGGGGGGCTGAGCCTGTCCCGGCGTCACAGTGGGGACTTTTGAGCCTCTTCCTCTTAGTGGACGTGGCCACGAGTCCCAGTTACACTCACCAAACAGCCTCCCAGGACAGACCCCTGCCACCTTTCCCGGTAACGGGAGGCGGTTACTTGCTCACAGGCGCCAGGACCCTGTAGATGACATGTTGGCTTTACCTAAAAAACTACTTTGTTCAAATTGTTTGAATTGTTTGCTCTGCAAACCCAGGAGGCAGTGAGCAGGTACAGACACAGTCGGACACACAGGGCCGGGGCTGCGTGCAGAGCAATCCGCGGCAGATAAAGGCTCCTACACTCCAGTTTGGTCTGGGCTCCATGGCCATTTGTTTACTCGATGCGCTCCCCGACACCAGCAGCTCAGGGACCCAGTCAGCAGCCTGCTCCCACAGGACGCCCCCCTCACGGCCGCCCACCCCCGCCCTCAGGGCGGACCGGTCAGCCAGTACCCCCTCGCAGACGCGGGAGAACACGCAAACTCCAGACAGCAGCCCAGCGGGAAGCCGTGACAGAGCCTGCCAGTGTGGCTCAGTGGACAGAGCTGAAGCGGGCGATTTGGCTGGAACATGCGGTGCTCCCCGGGGGACTGGCTCCCCAGCTCTTTGTCCCACAATCCACGGGCGGACAGCGACGGCAGAGGGGGAGCTTTACTTGTTGTGGGCGACCCGCGAATGACGACCACCAGTCAGCCAAATTGGAATTTGGGAACCTTTCTTACGAACTCCAGTCCGGGCTCCGCTTGCTGGCTGCTGTGGAAGTTGAGACGTGAGCCGGAACCCAGTTCATAAAGGCTTACTACAATAAATTCCACTTTGGCTGACTGCTGGTCGTCATTCGAGGGTTGCCCACAACATACTGAAGACCAGTGTACGTTCCCGAGTGGGGAAATCCACGTGGTGAGAGAGACTCCCAAAGCACAGACCCCACGTGGGGAGGGGACAGACCCCCAGCACAGACCCCACATGGGGAGGGGACAGACCCCCAGCACAGACCCCACGTGGGGAGGGGACAGACCCCCAGCACAGACCCCACGTGGGGAGGGGACAGACCCCCAGCACAGACCCCACGTGGGGAGGGGACAGACCCCCAGCACAGACCCCACGTGGGGAGGGGACAGACCCCCAGCACAGACCCCACGTGGGGAGGGGACAGACCCCCAGCACAGACCCCACGTGGGGAGGGGACAGACCCCCAGCACAGACCCCACGTGGGGAGGGGACAGACCCCCAGCACAGACCCCACGTGGGGAGGGGACAGACCCCCAGCACAGACCCCACGTGGGGAGGGGACAGACCCCCAGCACAGACCCCACGTGGGGAGGGGACAGACCCCCAGCACAGACCCCACGTGGGGAGGGGACAGACCCCCAGCACAGACCCCACGTGGGGAGGGGACAGACCCCCAGCACAGACCCCACGTGGGGAGGGGACAGACCCCCAGCACAGACCCCACGTGGGGAGGGGACAGACCCCCAGCACAGACCCCACGTGGGGACAGACGCCCAGCACAGACCCCACGTGGGGAGGGAGGGCCCCCTGAGGCCCTTTTCCCTGGGCGTATAACGGCTGCAGATCCTGGTGCCGCGATGCTCCTGATGGTCACTATCCCCTGGATTTGTTCCTGCAGTGACTCCTGAGCTCGAAGGTCACTGGGGACATGTGCGGCTCCCCCACTCCGTCCTCCTTGTGTCCCTGTTCCCTCTGGCTTTCCTCTTTTCCGTCTGGATAAGGGCTTCCTTCCCTCTATCTTGTAAACACAGACCTGCTGCTGCTGGCTGCTCCCAGCTCCCTGAGCTCTGGGGATGGCCCTGTCGCAGCTCTGAGGCTCCCCATTCTATGGAGACACACCTGCTGCTCTGCTGCCCTGTGCCTCCTCCCTGGTCCCCCAATTCCCAAAATTTCCCAAACATGTCCTATTAAACCCCTAAATTTCCTGGTTCAGTCCCCCCTCTGATTAGGAAACCCAGCTGCCGTTGGGAGCAATGGATGCCGGTCTGTCTGGCTGCTTCCCGCTGGCAGAGGGGCGGCAGTCAGGTCCCAGCGGGAGCGGCCGAGGAAGGCTCCTGGACGATGGACGTGCGGGCATTAAGCCTCCTGTGGTCCATGCAGGGGCCAGGTGTAGCTTTAGGGCTTCTAAGTGGGAGGATCCGAGCATACCAAGGGCTAGACAGGCGGTGGTGAAAGATGAGTAACAGTAAAACAGAATAAACGAGGTCTGAGGAGGGGGCTGGCTGATAGAGAGGGTATTCTGTACTTTGAGGCCTTTTCCTTCAGCTTAGCCGCTGGCAGCGAGAAGTGCTGGTTATGGCACAGACGGCCGTTTGATTGAGGGCCTTCTTGGAAATCAGGATCACAGACGAGAGGTCCTGGTCTGGCTGGTGGTGGCGGGAGTAACTGTAACAGCGGTAAGAAGGCCACAGGGTCCCGGTTGTGGTCTGACAGGGTACACCGTGTTCTGAGCTGGGCTGCTGTGATATACCCAGCAGCGGGGGGAGTGTGTGCGGGGAGTGCTGACCGGCGGAGGGCTCTCGGCGGAGCGTCCGTGGTTCCCGCTCCGGCAGGGCAGAGGAGGCCTCCTCCAGGTGCCAGCCTAGGGTTCATGTGACACTTCTGAAAAGACAGAATAAGAATTATTAAAACATGCCGGGACCGGTTTGGCTCAGTGGATAGAGCGTCGGCTTGGGGACCGAAGGGTCCCGGGTTCGATTCCGGTCAAGGGCATGTACCTTGGTTGCGGGCATATCCCCAGTAGGGGGTGTGCAAGAGGCAGCTGATCGATGACTCTCTCTCATCGATGTTTCTAACTCTCTATCTCTCTCCCTTCCTCTCTGTACAAAATCAATAAAATATATTAAAAAAAAAAAAAAAAAGAATTATTAAAACATGGAAGCAGGCCGAAACCGGTTTGGCTCAGTGGTAGAGCGTCGGTCTGCAGACTGAAAGGTCCCGGGTTTGATTCCGGTTGTGAAAGAAAAGAGCCACATGCCAACCTGACAAGCTCAGGGGAGGCCTACGTGGCAGTCTTGCAAATCCAGAGACCTAAGATAACCACAAAGGATGGTTTGAAAATTAAATATCTAACAGGTTATAGTAGGTAGTCATGTCCCAGATATTTTCCCAAAGATCAACTTTGATCTTTTTTCTGAGCCCATTTGCCTTTTTGCCTCTAAGATAACATATCTGTGTGATGTCTGGGTAACTTGTAACTTCCCTTTTTCCGGAGCCCCTGGGGCACAACCAAATGTGGTGGGCGCCAGGACAGATGCCTCAGATTCCTTCTTTATCATGTTAATTGTTCCTGCACTCACCTGAGTACACGTCCATCATTTTACTTTTTATCCAATCCCAGGAGTTTCCCACCGCTTTGCTTTCTCCCGCCTCCTTACTCCATCACCAATGAATTTCATGTAACTCACCTATGTCCCTCCTTTGATTTCGGTGTATAAATAGAGAAATGTAACCCGCCATTCTTCGGAGCATTATCTCAATCCGTTGAGGTTTTGCTTCCGGGCAATTGTCAACAGGTTTAGCTCAAATAAACTCATTAAAAAATTCTTTACAGGTTTCAATGGTTTTTTTTCCTTAACACGGTCAAGGGTATGTACCTTGGTTGCGGGCACATCTCTGGTAGGGGGTGTGCAAGAGGCAGCTGCTCAATGTTTCTCTCTCATCGACGTTTCTAGCTCTCTATCTCTCTCCCTTCCTCTCTGTGGGAAATCAATAAAATATATTTTTAAAAAAACAAACAAGCAAACAAACAAACAAAAAACACATGGAAGCAATGATTATCTAGAAATACCGGAGAATGTTCCTTACCTGGCACTCACTGACTCCCAGGGTCCCTCCGAAAGGGGCTTCAGATCCTCTAGAGGCCCGGAGCAGGACCAGGCCATCCAGTTTGGCATGCAGCTCCGTCCTGTCCTCCCTGTGCTGGCCGGCGAGGCTCCTGGAGACGGCGATGAGGAGGGGCTGCTGGCCTTGGGGAGACGGGTCTGTGAAGGGGCTCTTGCGCTGTCAGAGGCCGGCCCAAATAAAGAGGGCTGTTCCCGGGCCCCGGGGGCTGTCCGTGCCGGCTGGCTGCTTTATTGTTGGGTTTGTAAAGGCAGCAGGGACTGTGAGGAGGAGCGGGCATACAGAAAGGGCGTCCCTGACGTTAGTGCTGCCGTGGGTTTGGGTGAGTGGAGATGAGGGTTAGGGGCAGTGGCTGGATGGGAATCACTGGCTCCTGGTTAGTGATGAGTCCTGAACTAGGCCTTCCCGTTTGGCTTTGAACCGCTAAGACGGGGGACTGCGAGGGCTGGCACGGCTTCAGTGACCGTGACCGCGGCTTCCAGAACAGCCTGTGAGAAGGCTGAGGCCCGGAGCCTCGGGGCTGAGGGGACCCCGCTGCGGGTGTGAATGTGAGGCTTTGTGCGGGGTCAGGGAGGCCTGGGAAAGGAGCCGCTCAGCCGCTGCGCCCTGAAGCCTGAGAAAAAGGGCTTTCCCGGCTTCCCAGACCGGCTGCAGCGCTGCCGGGTTTGGGAGGAGCACGGAGGAGGTGGCTGCAGCATCGGGGAGGAAACTAATTCCCGCCCCTCCCACGCCCGCCCACTGTCAGGCCAGCTGCTCGCCAGCCCGCCCCAAGGCCCGTCTCCAGGGGCAGCCCACCTCCCGCGGCTCCCTGGCAGGCAGGGAGGGCTTCGCGGTCCACCCGCCCCTCCCCTCGGGGCAGCCCAGCGCTGCGTCCCACTGGCCGCTCGCGGCTCGGACAGGCCCTTGCTTGCCGAACTTGCTCCCCGAGTCTCCTTTCCCGCGTCCTGGTCTCGCATAGCACACAGGGGGGTGGCCTCAGGAGATTGCTAAAGTGCTCTGGGGCCAATAGGCGATTCTGTCACCTCCTGATGTCTGGGAGCCTGGGTGTGGGTTTGTCCTTTAAAACAGTCCCAATTCTGAGTCTGGGGAGAGGCGGTGTGCCCAGCCAAAGCCGCCGAGCCTCCGAAGGGCCGAGGCGTTTTGTCAGCCTCTTGATTAACGGTGGTTAACTGGCTTAGAGTAATTTACAGGCTCTGTTATATCTGAGACCTCCTATAGTACAGAAAGGGCAGTTTTTAATTTTCTGTTTCTCAGTTTTAGGGTCCCATGGGGGGGGGGGTTCTTGTCCTGTTGAGAAATCACTATCCTTTCCTCAGAATCATTCCCCGGCGTAAGGGAGGAGGTGACTATCCCTGTTTTCCTGCCTTCCAGAGAACCTGCCTCCGTGGCTGAGAGGGTCAGACTTCGCATGAGCCCGAGGTCTCTCTGAGAGATCAAATACCCAGTGAGGCTTCGGAAGATTTCAATACGCTTGTCAGGGTCTCTGAGAACTTGTCTAAGTCACTTTTAATACGTCCCAGGGTGAGGAGGGATCTGGGCTAAGGTACGACCGCCCCTCCGTCTGTCTGGGGGCACGGGCTCTGCCCCCGCTGGCCGGGCTGGGGTGAGCGCGAGGGGCTACATACAGCTTTGGGACAAGCTGGGACGTGTGGGACTCTCACCATTCTCCCCTTTTTCTATTGAAAAGATTAAACCTCTTCTGGGGCAGTTTTCCCTATTCTCTCTTTGTTGGCATTGAGGCTGCTAAACCGGAGGGCAGAGAGGAACCAGGCTTTTCTTTAAGGCTGTGGTCAAACCTATCCCCGTTTCTGAGGGCTGTGTTTTATGTGACAGATGGCACTCTTCCCATCAGAAGGAAGAAGAAAGAAAAGGAGATGCACAAGGATGTCCAGCATCCTGTCCCCACAAAGGATGGCCTGGTCCACTGTGGACGCCCGCTGGGGGGGCAGCACAAGGCAGGTCCCCTCCCTCCAGGGGTGCCTCTGCCAGCAGCGCCCCCCACCACCCCACCCCACCTCGGTGTGAGGAGTGGGGACCGCACTCGAGAGTCCGGAGCAGCCCTGCTGCGCACGTCGCAGTGGATCCACCGAACTTACCTCCGCACCGACGACCGAGCTCACCAGCGGTCATGGTGTCCCCCTCTCGTGGGGGGCCTGTGTAACCGTGTCTGGCTCTCAGGCTACTTGTCCTGACTAGCAAGGGCCTGGGCTGGCCGTCGTGTATGAAGACCCCGCTGAGCTGGACAGCTGGGTGCCTGTGGCGTGCACTCCTGAGGGGCCTGCTCTGGGTGAGGACTAAGAGCTCACACAGTGCCCCGAACCCGGTTCGGCCAGGACCCAGGAAAGCACACACAGCTCCGGCCCACCTCTGTACCCCTCATCACTGAAGGACTCGTCCTCTGCCTGGTTTGGGGGAAAGGATGGAATCTATTTCTGGCTTGATTTAATACTTTAAACTTTCTGTTCATTGGCTTAACTTAGTTTTTACTGACCCTTAATTTCTGTTGTTTTATTTCCAAACCTTAAAAATGCAATCTTTAAAATTGTATCTCCTTTAAAAGGGCAACCAACTTGGTTGCTCCCCCAAAAACATGCTAGTTAACTCTGCAGGGAAAGGTTTGGATAGAAGGCACACCTTCTTGGTTTTTATTAATGGTGAAATATTGGTGGAAGAGATCCTTATTTCCCCCTTTTTAAGCTTAAATTTACCCCCGAATATCTAGTGCTCATCTGAATACTTCCCTCAGGTATGCTGGAAGGGAGTACCACCTTCTATATATATATTTTATAATTCCCTGAAGTTCTATAGTTCATCAATTGGTTTAAAGATATGACCTGCTGAATCTTTGGGAGAATCCAAGATGGTGGCATAGGTAACACCTAACTGCAGCCTCACACAACAATTTCAATAAAATACAACTAAAACACAAAATGGACATTACCCAGAACTACAGGAAAGTCGACTAATTGAAAATTCTACAACGAGAAGGAAAGAGAAAAGCAGAAGGAAAATCAGAGGAGCTGTAAAAGCCTAAGGTACGGAGACACAAGCCTGTGCAGAGAGGACGGAGCCATAGAGGAAGGGGAGGCTGAGTGCCTGGCTGGTGTTCCCCAGCGGGAAGGAGATAAAAGCTCCAGACTGTGCTAAACCCCAGATCCGACAGCACTGAACCCCAGTTCTAGGCCAGACCCTGGGGACCCAGGCTCATACAGAGGTAGCCAGGGCTGTGAGGCGGAATCCCAGGGGAGTGGCGAAAGGCAGAGCCCCCGGAGGCGCGCACATTGCGTGCAGAGGACGGACTGTTGACTCTGCTGCTAGATTGCTCTAGCTGGAAGGAGACAAAAGCTCCGGACTGTGCTGAGCCCCAGTTTCGACTGCTCTGAACCCCAGTTCTAGGCCAGACCCTGGGGACCCAGGCTCATACAGAGGGAGCCTGGGGTGTAAGGTGGAATCTCAGGGGAGCGGCGAAAGGAAGTCCCGGAGGCATGCACATTGTGCGCAGAGAACAGGCGGTTGACTGTGCCGCTGGATTGCCCTGGCAGGAAGGAGACAAAAGCTCCAGACTGCTCTGAACCCCACTTCCAACCCTACTTCCAACTGAACTGAACCCCAGTTCCGGGCTCATTGGGGGAGAGCCTAGACTGTTTGGTAGCAGGCGAAACTTGAGGGCACCTTACTCTCTCAGAGGTGCTTGCAATGAGTACTGAAGGACCCTGAGGAACACTGAGACTCAGGAGCCTCATAGGGCGTGGCTGCCAGAAGCCAAGGCTGTAGGTGTGGCGGGAACCTAGTGGAGGGGAGAAATGGAGAGGGGGGGGAAGAAACCTTTGTAATAATCTGAACAATAAAGATTTATTTTTATATAAAAAAGAAAGAGATCACTAGTAATACAGTTATAGTAAGGGAGTTCAATACTTCATTGACATCAATGGATACACCATCCAGACAAAATCAGAGAGAGAACTGGCCTTAAATGACACATTAGATATGATAAATTTAATTGATGTTTTTAGAACATGTCACTCAAAAGCAGCAGGTATACACCATTCTTTAAAATATACACAGAGCATTTCCCAGGAAAGATCCAATGAGGCCACAAAGGGCATTATCCAGTGAAAAAAGCGAGGAACACCAGCAAATGTATAATAGCCTGCATTTGTGTACACGCCATACCTCCCAGCAAAGAACAGTATGTTATATATTCACGGAATATTACTGAAGGATACACAATAACTCTAGCAATGACTAGAGGACTGGAGCTGTTGAAGACTTACTTTTTACTTCGTGTTCTTTTGTGTCATTATATCTACAAACACATGCATGTATGACAAATTTTTAAGCGTATAAAATTTTTTAAAGCATAGTTGGGGAGGGGGCAGTCACTCTGGTAAGAGCAGAGGCCCAGCTAGCAGGCTGCTGCACAGTTCAAGCAGGAGGACGTGCATGCTAGGACTGTGTCAATGAGGGAAAAGAGGGTGTTCCAAGGACCATTTTGCAGCTAGCATTCAAATTTGGGGAAATGACTGAATGTAACAGTGAAAGTAGGAGAGGATGATTTGCAAGAGTTGGAGTAAGAAACCTTTCATGACAAGGGGGAGGAGGATCCAAGATGGCTGCTCGGGTAGACACCTAGCCGCAGCAGCTCACAACAATTTCAATGGAATACAACTAAAATGTAGAGTGGACATTGCCCAGAGCTACAGGTAGTCGACTGACTGAAAACTCTACAATAGGAAGGAGGGAGAAAACCAGAAGGAAAATCAGAGGAGCTGAAAAAAAGCCTAAGGTACCGAGACATGCTGCGCGCTCGCACGTACGCGCGCGCGGAGAGGTCGCAGCCGGAGAGGAGGAGAGGGCTGGGTGCTGCCTGGCGTTCCCTAGCAGGAAGGAAATAGAACCCCTAGCCTGGGCTGAACCCCCGAACCGGCAGCGCTGAGCCCCAAGCTATGGGCCAGACCCTGGGGACCCAGGCTCCGGCAGGGGGAGACGGGGCTGTGAGGCGGAATTCCGGGGGATGGCGAAAGGCGGGGGCCCCGGAGTCGCGCGCACATGGCACGCAGAGGACTGAATGTTGACTCTGATGCTGGATTACCCTAGCCGGAAGAAACAAAGTCTCAGGCGGTGGCGCTGAGCCTCAGTCCAGACCGCCCCGAACTCCAGGTCTGGGCCAGTCCCTGGGGACCCAGGCTCGGGCAGGGGGAGAGGGGACTGTGAGGTGGAGTCCTGGGAGCGTGGCGAAAGGCCAAGCCCCCGGAGTCGCGCACACTGCGTGCAGAGGACAGTCTGTTGACTCTGATCCTGGACTCCCCTAGTGGGAGGGAGAAAGAAAGCTCCAGTCTGGAGGAACGCGACGAGGAGCAGGAGCCCCTGCCGGACACCGACCAGCCGGGCGCCAGCAAGGAGCCGGGCGACGGGGCCCCCAGGTGGGGGGGGGTGCCCCTGAGCCTTCGACTGCTGAGCGCAGGCAACAGAGCCAAGGACGGGGGCTGCTTCCTGGGCGGCGCCAACCCCGGTAACAGGCTGAAGCAGCGCAGGAGCCTGCGGAGAACAAAGGGGTGCCACAGGCCAACCTGCTGAGCTCCCAGGACAAGGAGGAAGAAACCAAAGAAGTTCTCAATGTGAAGAAATCAAGTGAGAGCAAATGATAGTAAAATTACTTAAGAAAGAATACAAAGAAGATCTCGAAAAATCAAAGACTAAGTCAGAACTCAACGCACCAGCCAACATTGCAACATAAATGCGTTGTGTTTTTTTTTTTAAAAAAAGAAAAAAAAAAGAGAAAAAAGGGACAGAATGTTGGAACAGCGGCGACCAGGCCTAGAGTGGCCAGGCACAAGGCAGTGGCAGCTGGGCCCGGAGCAGCAGTGGCCAGGCCCCAGAGCAGCAGAAGCCAGAACAAGAGCATCAACGGCCAGCACTGGAGCAGCCAGACCTGGGGCAGTGGCAGCCAGGCCTGAGGCAGAGGCGGCCAAGCCCAGGGTGGCCAGTCCAGGAACACCCAAACACGGAGTGGCCGGGCCCGGAGAAGCCGGGCCCAGAGCAGCCGGGTTGGGAGCAGCCAGGCCCAGAACAGCAGTAGCCAAGCACGGAGCATCCAGGCTGGGAGCAGCCAGGCTCGGAGCAGCCGGGTCGGGTGCGGCCAGGCCCGGAGCAGCAGCTGCCAGGCTGGGAGCAGCCAGGCCCGGAGCAGCCGGGTCTTGTGTGGCCAGGCCCGGAGCAGCAGCTGCCAGGCTGGGAGCGGCCAGGCCCAGAGCAACAGCTGCCAGGCTGGGAGCGGCCAGGCCCGGAGCAGCCGGGTCTGGTGCGGCCAGGCCAGGAGCAGCGGCTGCCAGGCTGGGAGCAGCCAGGCCCAGAGAAGCGGCTGCCAGGCTGGGAGCGGCCAGGCCCGGAGCAACCGGGTCTGGTGCGGCCAGGCCAGGAGCAGCGGCTGCCAGGCTGGGAGTGGCCAGGCCTGGAGAAGCGGCTGCCAGGCTGGGAGCGGCCAGGCCCGGAGCAACCGGGTCTGGTGCGGCCAGGCCAGGAGCAGCGGCTGCCAGGCTGGGAGCGGCCAGGCCCGGAGCAGCAGCTGCCGGGCTGGGAGCGGCCAGGCCTGGAGCAGCCGGGTCTGGTGCGGCCAGGCCCGGAGCAGCGGCTGCCAGGCTGGGAGCAGCCAGGCCCAGAGCAGCAGCTGCCAGGCTGGGAGCGGCCAGGCCCAGAGCAGCCGGGTCTGGTGCGGCCATGCCCGGAGCAGTGGCTGCCAGGCTGGGAGTGGCCAGGCCCAGAGAAGTGGCTGCCAGGCTGGGAGCGGCCAGGCCCGGAGCAACCGGGTCTGGTGCGGCCAGGCCCGGAGCAGCGGCTGACAGGCTGGGAGCGGCCAGGCCCGGAGTGGCCGGGACCGGAGCAACCGGGCCCAGAGCAGCCGGGTCTGGTGCGGCCAGGCCTGTAGCAGCAACAGCCAAGTCCAGAGCAACTAGGTCGGGAGCGGCAGTGACCAGACCCGGAGTAGCTGGTTGTGGAACGAACCAGAGCAACAGAGGCCAGGCCCGGAGCAGCCAGGCCCGAAACAGCTCGCTCCTCGCCTGTCCCTGCCCACGGCTGCCTCTCAGACATGGCTGGAAACTTTTGCGGGAACTTGAGGGTCTGCTGAATCAAGTGATGAAGACTTAGATCTGGATGTGTTGAGTTAGTATAGGGCTGGGGTGTTGATCTGTGAGTGCCTTGGGTGGGGCCTGGATGAGGCTGGTTGACCTATTTGGAAATGTCTTTTGTGTGAAATGTATCATTGGGCATGTGGAGGTATTATTGATATGAGAAAATGCTAAGTAACAGATTTACTATCTGAAAAGGGATTTACTATCGGGGAAAGGGAGGGAGGAAGAGACTGAACATAAACTGTGCACCTATGGATGAGGACAATGGGGGATGGGGAGGGGGCAGAGGGTGGGGTGGGAACCTGGTGGAGGGGGGAAGAAATGAGGAACCTTTGTAATAATATGAACAATAAAGATTGATGTAAAAAAAAAGAAAAAGAAAAAAAAAGAAACCTTTCATGCTGGAGTCACTCCCCGAGGTCTTCCCGTTCCTCCAGCAGCTCCTGGGAGGCCCGAGGGGCAGGGGCCTGCCTGGGGGAGCTGAAGACAGGGTGCCCAGGATCGGGGTGTAGCTGGGTGAGGAAATAGCCCCATCTTCTCTCTCTCTCTCTCTCTCTCTCTCTCTCTCTCTCTCTCTCTCTCTCTCTCTCCCCCCCCTCTCTCTCCATCACCTGGTCTACTGGACTGCACCCCAGATTCACTCACAGGAGCTGAAGCACATACTTTCCTACATAACACACTTTGGAAAAAAACAACACCCATCCACATTCTCCTTTTTCCTTCCTGCCAACACCCATCCGCATTCTCCTCTTTCCTTCAGCAGAAATGCCTCCACCATAAGGAAAATATTTTTAAATTTTTCCATAGAGGACTGAATTGCTCCTCACTTTGGGATAGCCTGACCCAGAGCAGCTACAATTGCATGCTGCAGTTCTATTGGCTGCCACCATCTGGCAAGGAGTGCTGGGTAATTGTCAGTCTCCTAAGAGGTGTCAGAGGCTGTGAGCTGGTGTCAGGAGACAGCTGCTCACTGCAAAGCAGCTTTGCCTGGGGTAGAAACTGGCCCTGGAAAGTTGAGGGAGAGGTGACCCTTAGACAGCATGGGACCTCCACCTGTGTTTTTTTCCCACCAAAAAATAACAATAAAAAGAGCCAAAACCAGTTTGGCTCAGTAGATAGAGTATTGGCCTGAAAACTGAAAGGTGCCAGGTTCTATTCCAGTCAAGGGAATGTACCTTGGTTGTGGGCACATCCCCAGTGGGGGTGTTCAGGAAGCAGCTGATCAGTGTTTGTCTCTCAACGGTGTTTCTAACTCTCTATCCCTCTCCCTTCCTTTCTGTAAAAAGTCAATACAATATATTGAAAAAAGAAAAAGAAAAAGCCAACTCTGCTCACATTCCACAGGGCTGAGTCTTGTTTACCCCCAGGCACAACTATACCTGCCTAAAACACTGCCAATTCACTTTCCCTTTACCAAAGAGCCTGAGTCAGGACTCAGGGGGCTATTCTGAGGGGTGTGGGGTGGGGTGGGGGCTGGGCAGAAGAGGCTAAATGGGAATATGGGGGACATCTGTAACACTGTGAACAAAAAGTGGGAAATTTATAAAAATAAAATTTACTTTCTTTGTTCTAAAAACATAAAACAACTAGAGGCCCGGTACACAAAATCATGTACTGAGGGGGGTCCCTCAGCCCAGACTGTGCCCTCTCGCAGCCCTCAGGGGATGGCCCACTGACAGCTCAGGGCTGCCACGGAGGCGAGAGAGGCTCCTGCCACCGTCGCTGCACTCACCAGCCATGACCTGGCTCAGGGCTTCTGACTGAGAAGTGCTCCCCCTATGGGAACGCACTTACCACAGGGGGCTGCTCCTGCATTGAGCGTCTGCCCCCTGGTGGTCAGTGTGCATCGTAGTGACTGGTCGTTTCGCTGTTCAGTCAATTTGAATATTAGCCTTTTATTACATGGAATAATTTATTTTATTTTTTTATATATTTTTTAATATATTTTATTGATTTTTTTACAGAGAGGAAGGGAGAGGGATAGAGAGCTAGAAACATCGATGAGAAAGAAACATCAAACAGCTGCCTCCTGCACACCCCCTACTGGGGATGTGCCCACAACCAATGTACATGCCCTTGACCAGAATCTAACCTGGGACCTTTCAGTCCACAGACCAACGCTCTATCCATTGAGCCAAACTGGTTTCGGCTATTTTTTTATATTTTCAATCCTCACCTGAGAATGTTTTTCCATTGGTTTTTAGAGAATGGAAGAGAGAGGAAAAGACAGAGAGAAACATCAATGTGAGAGAACACATTGATTAGTTGCCTCCTACAGTGCCCAACCAGGGCCCAGGCCAGGGAGGAACCTGCAACCAAGGTACATGCCCTTGACCAGAATCAAACCCGGACCCTTCCACTGAGCCAAACCCGCTAGGGCAATAATAAATTTTTTAAAGAAAATTACAACTACCCCAGCCAGCATGGATCAGTGGCTGAGTCTTGACCTTTGAGCCTGGAAGTCACGGTTCCGTTCCTGGTCAGGGCACATGCCCAGGTTGCAGGTTTGATCCCCAATGTGGGGCATGCAGGAGGCAGCTGATCAATGATTCTCATCGTTGATGTTTCTACCAGACCACATCAGATATGACCCAGATAGCCCCATGAGCAGCGCACCCACAGGGAAGTCTGGCCTGGCACCAGAGCCTGCAAGGGCAGATTCCAATCAGTGGGTCAGCTCAGACACTGGTGGGGATCTGTCCTCACAGTCGGCCAGCCTGAGGACAACCCCAGTCACAGAAAGGCCAGCAGCAATCAAGACTCAACTACAACAGGAGGCTTACATAACACACCAGGGACAAGCCTGGAGCACCCAGCTCAGGTGACACTGAGCTGGCAGGACACCCAATTCAGAAGGCCACCCTGCCCAGGCTGGGAGATGCAGCAGATCTACCTAATACAGAGAAACAAAGACAGGGAGGCAGCCAAAATGGGGAGACAAAGAAACATGCCCAAAATGAAACAACGGGAAAGTTTTAGAAAAAGAATTAACTGAAGTGGAGGCAAGCAATCTGCCAGATACAGAGTTCAAACGATGGTTATAAAGATGGTCAAGGAACTCAGTGAGAACTTAAACAGTGCAAAAAAGGGATATAGAGCCCTGTTAGTGTCGCTTAGTGGTTAGAGCATTGGCCCACTTGCCGGAAGCCAGTTCCAGCATGTCATAGAACCAAGAGTTTCATCAAGAGGTTGATGGAACTTGTGAAGTCAACAAGGGCTGAGTCACATATGTTATTTCTGTTGGGAATGGCTGAAGGCATTTCCCTAAACCTGAAAAGGATGATTGCTTGCTACCAGACAACTCAGGGCATCTTAATCTACATGTTATTGCCTCCTACTGGCCAAATACCTGAATAGCCTAGGCTATTTCCTATTCTGACAATGGACTCTGTAAATGAAACCCTACCCTTTGAAGTGTATATCTCCACCTTGCCTTAGGACAAATTGTGTTAATAAAAAGCAAGGGGTCCTGAGACAAGGAGAACTTAGTTTCTTTAGCCAGGCTTTTCTGACCCCCAGTGACTTTAAAAATTATCTTTTGTCCCTAGACTCTTACTTCAGTTACACAAAGCCTTTCTCCAGATTGATGAACCTTTCTTAATGCTGGACAAGAACACCGGCACCCACTGAAGGGGAATGAGTACAATTCCCAGTCAAGGGCACATACCTGGGTTGTGAATTCAATCCCCAGCCTCTGTTGGGGCATATGTAGGAGGCAACCAATCAGTATGTCTCTCTCACATTGGTGTTTCTCTCTCTCTCTCTCTCACACACACACACACACACACACACACATATCTTCTCTCCCTCCCTTCCATTCTCTCTAAAAATCAGTGGGTGAGGATTAACAAAAAGGGTGGGACATAGAAACCATAAAAAAAGAACCTGTGAGAAATGAAGAATATAGTAAATAAAATAAAAAATACATTTTAGAAAAATATCAGCAGCAGATCAGATGAAGCAGAGGATCAAATTAGCAATTTGAAAAATTAGGCAGCAGATAACACCCAATCACAACAGCAGCAAAAAAAAAGGTGGGGGGGGGGAGAGAAATTTTTAAAAATAAGAATAGTTTAAAAATGTCTGGGACAGCATCAAGCATACCAACATCTGCAACATAGAAATTTCAGAGGAGAAGAGAGAAACCAAGTTATTGAAAATCTATTAGAAGAAATAATGACTTAAAAACTTGCCTAACCTGGTGAAGGAAAAGGAAACACAATCCAGAAGCTCAGCAAGTCCCAAACATGATGAACCCAAAAAGGCGCCTAGCAAGACACATAATAATCAAAATGACAAATCTTAAAATCAGCAAGAGAAAGGCAGTTAGTTACCTACCAGGGAGCTCCCATGAAACTGTCAGCTGATTTTTCTTTTCTTTTCTTTTTAATATATTTTATTGATTTTTCACAGAGAGGAAGGGAGAAGGATAGAGAGCTAGAAACATCGATGAGAGAGAAACATCAACCAGCTGCCTCTTGCACACCCCCTACCAGGGATGTGCCCGCAACCAATGTACATGCCCTTGACTGGAATCGAACCTGGGACCTTTCAGTCCGCAGACCGACACTCTATCCACTGAGCCAAACCAGTTTTGGCTGTCAGCTGATTTTTCAACAGAAACTTTACAGTCCAGAAGTAAGGAGCATGAAATATCCAAAATGATGAAAAGCAAGGAACTGCAATGAAGACTACCCTATCTAGAAAGATTATCATGTAAAATTGAAGGATAAAGAGCTTTCCAGACAAGAAAAAGTAAAGGCAGTTCATTACCACCAAACCAGTATTACAGGAAATGTTAAAGAACTACTTTAAGAAGAAAAAGGAAAAAAACACAAATATAAATAATAATATGGCAATAACTATGTTTTATCAATAATCAGTTTAAATTTAAATGAACTAGCCGAAACCGGTTTGGCTCAGTGGTAGAGCATCGGTCTGCGGACTGAAAGGTCCCGGGTTCGATTCCGGTCAAGGGCATGTACGTTGGCTGCAGGCACATCCCCAGTGGGGGATGTGCAGAAGGCGGCTGGTCAATGTTTCTCTCTCATTGACGTTTCTGGCTCTCTGTCTTTCTCCCTTCATCTCTGTAAAAATCAATAAAATATATATATTTTTTTTAAATTTAAATGAACTAAACACTCCAGTCAAAAGTCATAGGGTAGTTGAATGGATAAGAAAATAAAAGCTATGTACACGGTATCTACAAGAGCCCCACCTCAGGTCAAAAGACACACAGAGACTAAAAGTAAAGAGATGGAAAAAGATATTTCATGCAAATGGAAACCAAAAGTAATCTGAAGTAGCAATACTCATATCAGAAAACAGACTTTAAAACAAAAGCCATAATAAGAGATAAAGAAGGACATTTTGTAATGATATAGGGGTCAATCCAACAAGAGGATGTAACCCTTGCAAATTTCTAAGCATCAACACAGAAGCACCTAAATATGTGAAGCAAATATTGATGAACACAAAGGAAGAGATTGACAGTAATACAGTCATAATAGGGGACTTTAGAACCCCACTGACATCAATGGAATGATCTTTCATATAGAAAATCAACAAGAAAACAGTAGTCTTAAGAACATTAGACCAGCTGGATTTAAATGTTATTTTTAGAGAATTTCACCTCACAGCAGCATATACATTCTTTTCAAGTGAACATAGAACATTTTCTAGGATAGACCACGTGTTGGGCCACAAAACAAGTGTCAATAAATTTAAAAATATTAAAATCATGTCAAGCATCTTCTCTGACCACAATGGTAGTTAAAACCAGAAACCAATTACAAGAAAAAAACAAAAATACACACTAACTCGTGGAGGATAAATTGCTTGTTACTAAACAACGAATATGATAACAATGAGATCAAGAAGGAAAACAGGAGAATCTAAGATGGCAGCGTAGGTAAACACACCTAAACTGCTGCCATGCACAACAATATCAAAACTACAACGAAAAGACAAAATGTCTATCAGCCAGGACCACGGGAAGGCTGGCTGAGTGGAAGCTCTACAACTACACTGAAAGAGAAAGGAGCATTCAGGGCACAAGCGCTGAAAAACTGAGGTACGGGGGCACGAGCACGATACGGGCAGGCAGCGGATCCCGGCTGGCGGAGGGCATTGCTTTCTTCAACCTGAAGAGAGACAAGCTCCCAGACTCTCTGAAATCCAGTTTCTGAGGAGAAGCTGGACTGTCTGCCATCGGGTCAGAAAGTGAGGGTGGCTTGCTTGCAGTGCTGCGTGCAATAATAATTGTTTGCTGTGCTGGGGCGTGAGATGCGGGGAGACACGTGGACGCGGTCGGAGAAGCAGAGATGGCTGATGGGCAGCCATCACTGTTGACCACGCCCTAGCCTAGTGATGCCCTGAGACTCCTCCCCGCACAATCTACAAACACATCCAAGCTCCAAGCAGTGGCTTTTGCATATGAATGGCCTTCTCTATTGCAGTTTAACCTAGCAAACTTGCAACCTGGTGCAGACAGCTCCAAAGCCTCCAAGCTCCAAGCAGGGAGGAGAGGACTGTGGTTCTCGCAGTAGCTCCTGCAGGGTGGCTCAGACAGTAGCTGAACTGCACCCCTTTGGAGATCCAGAAGCCACTGTACCTAGTGGTCAGTGTGAGACACCAGATTTTAGCACCTCACATCCAAAAATGACACATTCTGGATGCAGACTCAGTGAGCACCAAAGCCCCACTGAAACAAGGCCTGCACCATAAGCGTGTCTCCAGCGCAGCAGTTCTCCATTACAGACACAGCGGGTCCTCACAGCCAATTGGCCTGGAGGTCAATTCCTTCCAGTGCACCAACAGCAATCAAGGCTTAACTACACCAAGACTTTTCACTCAGCCCACAAAGGGGTGTACAAAGAGCAACCACTTCAGGTGATTGGGAAAGCTGAACTACTGGCCCCTATAGGTCACCAACCACACAAAGCCACTCCATCAACACAGGGAGGCAGCCAAAATGAGGAGACACAGAAGCATGCCACGAATGGGAGAGATGGAGGAAAGTAAACTACTGGACGACACAGAGTTCAGAAACACATTTATAAGGTCACTCAAGAATCTTCTAAAAAACCTTTGAGAAACTTAATGAGACTTCCAAGAAGCAAAGTACAAAGGGCCTTAATGAGAATGCCAAAAAAAATGGAAAAGGACCAGTCAGAAATTAAGCATACACTGTCTGAAATAAAGAATATACAGAAACTAAATTGTAGATCAGCATACCCCAAGAGTCCAACCAAAGATCTGGAATATGAGGAAGCAAAAAACACCCAACCAGAGAGGCAGAAAGAAAGAAAAAAAAAGAAACAAACAAACAAACAAACAAAGAAGAATCCAGTGTGAGGATAGTGTAAGTGTGAGGATAGTGTAAGGAGCCTCTGGGACTACTTTAAGTGTACCAACATCCGGATTTTTGGGGTGCCAGAAGAAGAGATAGAGCAGGATATTGAAGGCCTATTGGAAGAAATAATGACAAAAATTTCCCTATCTGGTGAAAGAAATAGACTTACAAGTTCAGGAAGCGCAAAGAACCCCAAACAAGGAATCCAAAGATGATCACACCAAAACACATCATAATTAAAATGCCAAGGGCAAAAGACAAAGAGAGAATCTTGAAAGCAGCAAGAGAAAAACAGCTAGTTACCTACAAGGGAGTGCCCATACGACTGTCAGCTGATTTCTCAACAGAAACTATGCAGGCCAGATGGAAGTGGCAAGAAATATTTAAAGTGATGAATTGCAAGAACCTACAACCAAGATTACTCTACCCAGCAAAGCTATCATTCAGAATTGAAGGTCAGATAAAGAGCTTCACAGACAAGAAAAAGTTAAAGGAGTTCATCATCACCAAACCAGTATTACATGAAATGCTGAAGGGTATTCTTTAAGAAGAGAAAGAAGAAGAAAAAGGTAAAGGTAAAAATTATGAACAACAGCCGGGACCGGTTTGGCTCAGTGGATAGAGCGTCGGCCTGCTGACTGAAGGGTCCCGGGTTTGATTCCGGTCAAGGGCATGTACCTTGGTTGCGGGCACATCCCCTGTGGGGGGTGTGCAAGAGGCAGCTGGTCGATGTTTCTCTCTCATCAACGTTTCTAACTCTCTGTCCCTCTCAATTCCTCTCTGTGTAAAATCAATAAAATATATTTACAAAAAAAAATTATGAACAACAAAAAGACATCAAATACATAACCACCAACAAGTGAATCTAAAAATCAACTGAATAAAAAAGCTGAAGAACAGCCAAAACTGGTTTGGCTCAATGGATAGAGCGTCGGCTTGGGGACTGAAGGGTCCCGGGTTCGATTCCAGTCAAGGGCATGTCCCTTGGTTGTGGGCAGATCCCCAGTAGGAGGTGTGCAAGAGGCAGCTGATCGATGACTCTCTCTCATAGATGTTTCTAACTCTCTATTTCTCTCCCTTCCTCTCTGTACATAATCAATAAAATATATTTTTTTAAAAGCTGCAGAACAGAATGGACTGGTGAATATAATAGAATCAGAGACATATAATAGAAAGGGAGTGGACTAACAATTCTCAGGGGGAAAGGAGTCTGAGGGGTGCGGGAAGAGATTGGACAAAAATCTTACACCTATGGATGAAGACAGTGGTGAAGGTAAGGGCATGGGGTGGGGTGCGGTGGGGAATCAGGTGGATGGGAGCTTTGGAGGGGGGAGAGGAACACCTGTAATAATCTGAACAATAAAGATTTATTATTTTGAAGAAGAAGAAGAAGAAGAAGAAGAAGAAGAAGGAGGAGGAGGAGGAGGAGGAGGAGGAGGAGGAGGAGGAGAAGGAAAACAGCCCTAGCAGGTTTGTCTCAGTGGATAGAGCATCAGCCTATGGACTGAAGGGTTCCAGGTTCGATTCCGGTCAAGGGCACATGCCCAGATTGCAGGCTCCATCCCCAATAGGGGGCAAGCAGGAGGCATCCAATCAGTAATTCTTTCTCATTGTTGATGTTTCTAACTCTCTCTCCCTCTGCATTCCTCTCTGAAATCAATAAAAAAAATATATTTTTTTAAAAACTGAAGGAAAACAAAGGATATCTTGAGGTAAATCACAATAAAAACAGAACATCCAAAACACTAAGGGAGATAATTAAAGCAGTCTTAAGAAGGAAAGTCATAGCAATAAGGCCTACCTCAAGAAACAAGAAAAATATCAACCTAATCTTAGCCCAAAGGAAACTAGAAAAATAATATTAAACAAAACACAGAGAGTAAAAGGAATGAAATAATAAAAACCAGAGCAGAAATAAACAAAATACAGCCTAAAAATTAAGAATAAAAAGATCAATGAAACCAAGAGCAGGTTCTCAGGAAAGATAAGCAAAAGTGACAAACCTTTAACCAGACTCATCAAGAAAAAAAAGAAAGGATCTGGGCCAGCCTGGCTCAGTGACTGAGCATTGACCTGTGAGCCAGGAGGCTCAGTCCCCAACAGGGGGCAGGTAAGAGGCAGCTGATCAGTGATTCTCATCATTGATCATTATATCTATCTCTCCCTCTCCCTTCTTCTCTGAAATCAATAAAAATATTTTTTCTTTTAAAAAAAGAGAGGAACCAAATAAATAAAATCAGAAATGAAAAAGGATTACTGACAACTGACACCACAGAAATAGAAAGAGAAAATACTACAAACAATTATATGCCAACAAATTGGACAATCTGGAAGAATTGGCTTAATTCCTAGAAACATACAATCTTCCAAAACTGAATCAAGACAAAACAGAAAACCATAAGAGACTGATGATATTGAAGCAGTAATCAAAAAATTTCCAACAAACAAAAGTCTTGGACCAGATGGCTTCACAGAAAAATTAACACCCAACCTTCTCAACCTATTTGGAATTTTTCAGAAGGAGGGAATACTCCCAAGCTCGTTTTAAAAGGTTAGCATTATCCTGGTTCCAAACCAGGCAAAGACACTATTATGAATCTGCAATGAACACAGAAGCAAAAATCCTCAGCAAAATATTAGCAAACTGAATCCAGCAATACATTAAAAAGATCATACTCCATGATCTAATAGAATTCAATTATTGGATACAAAGATGGTTTAATATCTGCAAATCAATTAACGTGATGCACCGCACAAAACAAAAGAAAAATCTTGTGACTATATCAAATGATCCAGAAAATGCATTTACAAAACCCAGCACCATTTATCCTCTCTAATAAAAGAGAAACATGCAAATTGACCATACCTTTGCTACACCCACAAGTCATGCCCACCAGCCAAGCTGGGCGAGTATGCAAATTTGCATATCCAGGCCAAAGTGAAGACTGAAGACAGCATAGAAAGAAGCCAAGTGCTGCAGAAGGGAGCAAAGCTGTGGAGAAGCAAGCAAGTGGGGGGCAGAGAAGGCAGGGAAGCAGGGGGACGGGAGAAGGGAGAGAAGCTGGCGGGGGTGGGGCTGCGGAGAAGGAAGGGAAACAGGCAGAACAGCAGAGACTGCAGCAGGAAGCCTATTGCAGGAATCTTCCTGCAAGGGGCATCTAGTGGTTTAATAAAACACTCTCAGCTAAGTGGGAATAGAGGGAATAAGCCTCAACATAATAAAGGCCATAGATGACAAACTCACAGCCAACATCACACTTAATGAGAGAACACTAATAGTGTTTCCCTTAACATCAGAAACAGGACGGAAATGTCCACTCTCACCACTCTCATTCAACACAGCACTGGAAGTTATAGACACAGGAATCAGACAATAAATAAAAAGCATTCAAATTAGAAAGGAAGACATAAAACTGTTATTATTTGCAGATGACATGATATAGTACAAAAAAACCATACAGACTCCACCAAAAAGTCAAAGAGAAATGATAAATTAATTCAGTAAAGTGTCAGAATGAAAAGTATTCAGAAATTGATTGTATTTTTGTATACCAAAAATGAACAATCAGAAAGAGAAACTGAGAAAACAATCCCATTTATAATTACATAAAACACACACACACACACACACACACACACTCCAAAATAAAATGCCTAGGAATAAATTTAACCAAGGAGGTAAAAGACCTGGACTCAGACAATTAAAAGCCTGGACATTAAAGAAGACACAGGTAAATGAAAGCATATACCATGCTCATGGATAGGAAAACTTAACATGATTAAAATGTCTATACCACCAAAAGCAATCCATAGATTCAACACAATTCTGATCAAAATACCAATGGCATTTTTCGCAGAACTCCAATAAATAACGCCAACATTATATGGAACTACAAAAGACCCCAAATAGCCACAGAAATCTTGAGGTAGAGAACCTTTTGTGGGTATCACATTACCTGATGTCAAACTATACTACAAGGCTATATATAATAATCAAAACAGTATGGTGCTGGCATAAAAATAGACACATAGATCAATGAAACAGAATAAAGAGCCTAAAAATACCAGTAAACCCATACCTATATGGTCAATATATAAAATATATAACAAAGAAGACAAGAACACAGAATGAGGTAAAGACTTTCTATTCAATAAATGGTACAGGGAAAATTAGACAGAACATGCAAAATATGAAACTAGCCCATTTTATTACACCATATCCAAAAATAAACTCAGGAAAGGCTCAGTGGTGAGCATCAACCTATGAACCAGGAGGTCACGGTTCAATTCCCAGTCAGGGCACATACCCAGATTGTGGGCTCCATCGCCAGTAGGGGCCATGCAAGAGGCAGGCAATCAATGATTCTCTCTCATCATTGATGTTTCTATCTCTTTCTCCCTCTCCCTTCCTCTCTGGAATCAATAAAAATATATATTAAAAATAAAAAATGAAGATGCTACTGCAGCTATGGTACAGCATCCTTAATATAATTAGAAATCTTTTTCTCTACTGAGAAGGCCTACTAGGCACCATCTTAAACTTCCCTGGGTTTGAACAAAGATCCTATAATCATACCCTGGCTTTAATCTTCACCTTTGGACCAGCTCTGGCTTTGAAAGTGTGTTGCCTGCTGGGGAGGCTGGAAATGAGAACTAAAGTTCTTTCCAGTCCAACGAACCAGACAGCCTCTTTAGCTCATCCCTCTCTCAAAACGCCAACACAGCTGGGAGCAGCCGATGGCACTTTCAAGACTCCATCTCTAGGGCCTGGAGAGCATGATGCTGAGCTAAATGAGCCGGTCAGAGAGAGGTAAGTGTCACATGCTCTCACTCAGAGGTGGAATCTAATGAACAACAAGTTGATGAGCAAAAACAGACCCAGAGACAGAGAAGCATCGAACAGACCGCCAACCTCAGAGGGAAGGCAGGGGAGGGTGGAGGTGGAGGAAAGAGCTCAACCAATAAACTCATATACATATATGCGTAACCCACGGACACAGACAGTGGTGAAGACTAGGGGGCGTGGGGGTGAGAGAGGGCAATGGGGGGAAGAGGGGGACAGATATAATACTTTCAACATGGGTCATATGTGCTGAGACTCACTGGCCAAAGAAAACCAATGACCAACCCAGAAGCAATGTGGAGGGATTACACAAAGGGCCTGGATACCAAGGGGCATTAGGGGTCATTTAGTGTAACGATCTACCACCCTGAGCAACTAACTCCCTTTCATCTTCAAAGACTCGGTCATGCCCCAAGTTCTCCAAGAAAGCCCTCTGACAGGCTGGGTCACCAGTCGCCTCCCCCCGCCCTCTTGGGGCTCCCACAATGCTCTATACACATCTTTACCTCTGCTCCTACCTACTGTTTTCTAATTCTCCACGTACCATTTCTGTCTCCATCATTGGACAAGCCTTTGAAGGCTGATGTGCTCTATGATTTAAGTAAACATCAATGAATAAAGTGAAACAAAGAATCCAATTAAAATGGGGGGGGGGGGGTGCCGAAACCAGTTTGGCTCAGTGGATAGGGTATCAGCCTGTGGAATGAAGGGTCCCAGGTTCAATTCCAGTCAAGGGCATATACCTAGGTTGTGGACACATACCCAGTAGGGGGTTTGCAGGAGGCAGCTGATCAAAGACTCTTGCTCATCGATGTTTCTAACTATCTCTTTCCCTTCCTCTCTGTAAAAAAATCAATAAAATATATATTTTTTTAAAAAAATAAAATTTTTAAAAATGTGTGTGTGTGTTGGAGGGGGGATGGTTCTCCAGCCTCAACCAGCATGGCTAGAGAGCAAATGAGTCCTGAGTAGGAGTGACTGGGACTGAGAAAAAGAGACAGACACAGACATAGTAGGGAAAGCTGGGACCAGGCGGGACACTGTTCTCAGAGGGAGAGACAGTGACCAGAGCTAGTGCAGTGTGTTTATTATATACAGCATGATATCAGGAAGTTTTACAGAATTTAAGACAAAAGAAATTATGTGAAATCACGCTTAAAGATCAAGCTGCAATTCTTCATTCTTGTGGCTTCTCATAATTGTCAGGCCTTACTGAGCCTGGGTAACTGTGTCTGCCCCTGGTGCTGGCTGAACTAGATAATGACAGCAGGACTGACAACATTTCTGCCTTTGTAAGGTATGCTTCCAGGACATGGCTTTGCCGCTGCCTCTGATTCAGCCGATGACCTTTGCTCAGGTGCTCTCCCAAGCGCTCTCTACAAAAATGTGAGCAGAGGTTCTGAATAGACACTTCTCCAAAGGACATACAGATGGCCGATGGACATATGAAATGATGCTCAGTATCACTAATCATCAGAATAACGCATATGAAAACCACAGGAAGGTTTCACACCTGCCAAAATGGCTTTTACCAATAAATCAGCAGAACAAGTGTTGGTGAGGGCGCGGGGGAAGGAACCCTTGGGCACCATGGGTGGGAATGCAGGTGGTGCAGCCACGTGAAAAGAGTACGGAGGTGCTGCAAAAACTAACAATGGCGCTGCCTCGTGACCCAGCGGTGAAGTAGCCGGCTTCTTTAAACCAAATGGCGACATTTCTGTCTCCGTCAGGACGCTGTCCTCTGCCCTCAGCCTGCGCTCTGAGAAATGCCGTCGTGTTTGTGCTGCTCTCCAGGCAGCCATGCAGGCCTTCAGGGAGTGACCTCACTCAGGCGCTGCCCTCAGCTAGAGGTTAGGAGAGCCAGCAGAGTGTAGAGCAGTGGTTCCAAGACACTTTATTTTATTTTACAGACCAGTCACATTTCCAAAGAAGTGTGAGGCTCCACAGAGAGTTATCCATTTTCCCTTTTTTGCCTGGCTGGGCCACTAGCACACAGGCGGCCGGCCACCACCTCACAGAAAGGTGGCCCCGTAGACGGACACAGAGGCCTTGCCAAGGAAGGGGAAGTGTGTGGCCTCCGTTCGCCCAAAACCAGGTTCAATGGCCTGTGCCGTCCTGACACCTGGTGAGCCTGGGAGACTTCCCGGGCCTGACCACAGTTCTCCTTGCTTGGGGCCAGGCCGCGGCTTCCTCCCCTGCCAGGTCACTCAGACAAGTCCCTCCCCGCCCCGGGGGACACAGGCAGCCACGCTGCTTGATCTGACTAACCTGCTTCCTGCTCCTGGCGTCCACGCGTCCCCACGCGGGGCTCCTGACTGGCGCCGGCAGGCTGCGCCTCTCTGGTGAGCGTATGTGACATACCCGCTGCTGCTCGTCCCTGGGCAGCCTCTGGTGTCCGAGCTCAGCCACCTCCCAGCCCCTAGAACGGGCGCCTCCCTCGCCGACAAAGTGAAGAGAGGCTGTCCCACAGGCAGTGCCCACAGCCCTGCGCAGACTCCCTCGTGGTCCTGTGCTCCCAGCTCACAGGACACGGACCCATCCGGCAGAACTCAGACCCCCCCAGCCGTGGACAGCCGTGTCTGTGGGTCAGGAGCAGGCACGGGCCCTCCCCGGCAGAGTTCCAGAGTGATGTCTGGCTCTGGCCCTGGACAAATCACTCGCCTTCTTAGGCCCAGCAGCGTGGCTCAGTGGTTGAGCTTCTGAAACCTATGATCTAGGACTGCAATCAGCAAACTGCGGCTGCCCCTTTGTGGGGCTCTTCCACAGCCTGGCAAGTCTAATTTGAAGAAGTTTAAGTTTAAAAAATATGGCTCTCAAAAGCAATTTCAATCGTTGTCCTGTTGGTATTTGGCTCTGTGGACTGATGAGTTTGCGGACCGCTCCTCGCCCCTAGAAGGTCACAGTTCAAATCCCAGTCAGGGCACATACCCACATTCTGGGACCCGTCCCCAGTGTGGGCGTGCAGGAGGCAGCCGATCAAAGATTCCCTCTCGTCACTGATGTTCCTATTTCTCTCTCCCTCTCCCTTCCTCTCTGAAATCAATAAAAATATATTTTAAAAAATAATCAAGAAACAGAATGATGAGATGTCTTGTCACCTCTGTGGTTTTGTAAAGAACATTCTGGATTTAACTGGAAGGAGACTGGCTTCTTCGGAGACTCTTCTTGGAGACACACTTCAGGACTCACTCAAAGCTGCAGGCTCCAGTCATCCCTACAGCCCCAGCAGCCGCCCCAGACCTGCTCTGCGCACCCTGCTCTCAGCCCTGCCCTGCAGCTGTGACATGGAGGGAGTGACCTGGGGCCTTCTCCCTGTGCTGGCAGGCCTGCCTGCCTGCCTTGGAAGCCAAAGACAGTTCCTTTTCTTACGACTGGGAGACCCTGCAGCTGGGCGGGATGATCTGCGCTGTGCTCTCTGCATCGCTGGAACCGTGTTCGCTCTGAGTGGCAAGTGCAAATGCAAGCGCAATTGCAATCTCAGCCCCTTCTCTGAGAAAGCTGTTCCACTCACCACGTCAGGCTCTGCCAGTGTCGTCTGAGGGAGGACCAGCTCCGTGGCACCTCCAGAGCCAGCTCCCATGCGGTTGGTTCCCTCCCCACTTGAGGGCCTTAGGCTCCTTCTGATCAGGAGGCTGTTCAAAGCTTATTTCTAAATTAAACTGGTCTCACTCCTCAATAAACAAACAAACAAACAAATAAATAAATAAATAAATAAATAAATAAATAAAACATTCTGGTTACATCAGTGAATGGGAAGAGGGAGTAGCAGGTCGTGTTCCTGAGTCACCCTGAAGGAGCCAGCATCTCAGTGGTCTGAGCCCAGGTGCCTGTAGCCGGAGCGCCTGCAGATGGTGGGAGAAGGGAGATCTAGGGGTCAGTAAGCAGCACGGCCTGCCAGGAAGGTCCGCCTCAGCTTGGCACCTTTAGCCCTGCCTGCTGTGAGCACCTGCCCCGCCCCATTAGGAAATGGCAGTTTCTAGGTCTTCTCTCCTGCACCACCCTGCGCTCAGGGCGGCTCACTGAGCCATTACCCGATCCAGAGGGAGACCTGCTCCAGCGGACACGACTGCCCCTCCCTCCGGGGTCCCCACCCCCTCCCTGTCTGGAGGCCCGTGCTTGGGGACCCAGAATGTGGGCCAGGTTCTCAGAACTCATCAAAATAGCACAGCCAGGCCTTCCACCCAGCAACACCAGAGAGGGGCTGTGGAGCGGAGACAGCGCAGTGGCCCCCATCCGAGCCCGTCCGAGCCCCATCCGCCCCATCCGAGCCCATCTGTGCCCCCATCCGAGCCCATCTGTGCTCCCATCCGAGCCCATCCGAGCCCATCCGAGCCCATCCGCCCCATCCGAGCCCCATCCGAGCCCCATCCGAGCCCCCATCCGAGCCCATCCGAGCCCATCCGAGCCCCCATCCGCCCCATCCGAGCCCCATCCGAGCCCCCATCCGCCCCATCCGAGCCCCCATCCGCCCCATCCGAGCCCCATCCGAGCCCCCATCCGCCCCATCCGAGCCCATCCGAGCCCATCTGTGCCCCCATCCGAGCCCATCCGAGCCCATCCGAGCCCCCATCCGAGCCCCGTCCGAGCCCAGAGAGCTTTGTAGTTAATGCCTCTGGGAAGCCCATGTCCTGCCACAGGGAGAAAGGCGGTCTCCAGCTCCATCTGTGTGCGGACGCGCATGTGAAGAGAACGGTCTTAGCCCGGCCGCCGCTCCGTCGGTGGTGAGAGACTATGAACCAGGTCCGGGTTTGATTCCCAATCAGGCACATCCCTGGGCTGCAGGATGGATCCCCAGGGTGGGGCATGTAGGAGGCAGCTGATCCTGATTCTCCCTCATCAACGATGTTTCTCTCTCTCTCCCTCTCCCTTCCTCTCTGAAATCAGTACAAATATACACTGAGTGGCCACATTATTATGATCTCTGAATGCATAATAATCTGGCCACTCAGTATATCAGAGTGTGTGTATTAGAGGCCCGGTGCATGAATTTGTGCTTGGGTGGGTCCAGCTAGCCTGGCCAGGGGGCGGGGACATGGGCGGTTGGCCGGCCTGGTTGAACTCTTGGTCGAGGGGACAATTTGCATATTAGCCTTTTATCATATAGGATAGATACTGAGTAGCCAGATTATTATGTGTTCAGAGATCATCATCATCTGGCCACTCGGTGTGTGTTTTAAAAAAGGAGAGAGAGAACGGTCTGATACCAGACCAGTGCCCTGCGGCCCCAGACCCCAGGCTGCCGTGAGACGTGCAGACTCCGGCAGCTCTCCTGAGCCAGGAGGGAGACGGGGCCGGGAGCGGCCCCCACTGGCCCAGAGCGCGCCGGGCTCCTCCACCAGGCTCCTCCCGGGAGAGCTGCCGCTCTGAGTGCGGAGGCCACCCAGCCCGGCGGAGAGGCCGGCGTCCAGGGCCATTCACAGTGACTGGCAGCGCCGGCTATGGAGAAACAGGAGAGGAGGGGGCAGGCAGGTGGCGGGAAGGCCCAGGGTGTCCTGACCAGAATTCACAAAGTGGCCATGAGAATGCTAATCAATAAAAGGAACCTTCCTTCAAAAAGTTCCCTCCCCTGTGGAGGGAGGCACGTGGGCAGTCTGGCTGAAAAGGGACAGCCCAGCCCTCACCGGGCGGCTCAGCAGACAGAGCGGCGCCTGTGGACCGAAGGGTCCGGTCCGGTTCCGGTCAAGGGCACGGACCTCGGGTGCTGGCTCTTCCCCAAACCCCCCCCCCCCCCCCCCCCCCCCCGCTCAGGGGTGTGCAGGAGGCAACCAATTGATGTGTTTCTCTCACATCGATGTTTCTCTCTATCTCTCCCTCTCTCATCCACTCTCTCTGAAAAGCAACGGGATTCTTTTTAAGGAAAAGCGCCACGAGCGTCTGGTGACAGCGGATGTGGTGAGAGCGGGTCGGTGGCAGCGGACCGGACCGGGGCACCAGGACAGGCGCCCTGGGAGGGAAAGCTCGGTCCCTGCGGTTCCTTTCCAGCTGGCCCAGCTCCCCCCCTGCCTGCGGCTCCCCCCACTAGCCTGGGCCTTGGGGATCCGGGTTCACCAGCCCAGGCAGACTGGAAACTCTCCCACTCCCTAGCCACGCAATGGGATGAGCCCAGCGGACTGGGGGAGGGGGGCACGGGTGGTATGCCCAGCACAGTGCTTGGTGGAGAACAGCACTCCTGCCCTGGTCTGGAGACCAAGCACACACGGTGCTCAGGGACTTGGGGGGGGGGGGGAGGGAGGAGAAAGGGGGGAGGAGAAGGGCGGAGGAGAAGAAGGGG